>NW_017308229.1:133761-165647 GCF_000935625.1 Nanorana parkeri | reverse complement strand
CGACTCAGCCGATCCAACATCTGGATCGGCTGAGCCGAACCTCCGGCAGGCTACTCACTGCTGTTTGGCCTATTCTTATAGATGCCGAACAGCAGTGAGTGAATAGCCGTATGCCGCTGAGTGGCATTTGGCTCGGCTGTTCTGCTCGGTCCCTCAGAGGGACCGAGCAGAACAGAAAAATAGTTTTAAAAGTTTTAAAAAAGTAAATAGAAAACGATTGTGTGGAGCTAGCAGTGACAGCTAGCTCCGCCCAATAGTTTTCTCTTGTCCGGCGGCTCTGCTGCCGTCAAAAAAAAAGAAAAAACTCTCCCAGGCGCTCCGGGAGTCTCCCGCTCCTGGCCGCCCAGGAGAGAAACACTGCTTTTGCTTTATTTTTCTTTAGTCTGACACGGAGCCGTGTCAGAATAGAAAAAAATATATATATATTTTTTGCCCATTGGAATGCATTGCTAGTTTCCTATTGGCTATTTCAATTTGGTTCAGGTCCGATTTTTTGCCAGTTTACATGTCTACTGATTGGGCAGTTGCTGAATATCATTATCAGTAAAATAAGCCTCAAGTTATACTTCTATCAAAGTCTTCTGGATAAGCGCAACAATTAGTGGCACATAATATAATAGAGGAACACAGCATATATGAAATGTAATAGAAAAATACAAAAACATGAAAAACTAAACAACAATCAGGATACATGGGAATTACTTGCAAAATTAAAAAAAAGTTAAAAGGTTTTTCCTTAGTGTTCTCTCCACGTAGAAATGCCCTATTAGTGTTTCTTCTACGCGTTTCATGGTACAAACCAAATTCTCAGGAAGTAACAGGGGGTAATAGACAATAGACAACAATAAGACATCTCAATACAATGGATATTCTATATATAATAATTTCCATGTATGTGAATACATACATATTAAAACTGCACAGACTTGTTTTTCAAGATCCCAGGATCCATTTGTCTCTGGTGTGGATGAGGAGGCAATACTCGTGCAGGGGGTGTGGGGTATGAGCACTGCAGGGACCCACTAGAAAACGAGGAACTAAAAATGTTTCAAGATGAAGAAAAGAAGATTCATGCAAAGGTGGGCTTCCTAAGTGGAAACATAAAAAAAAACCTGAAACTTTAATATCACTTTAACTCTTGACAAGGCCAACCTGATATGTAGAAAAGTAATTTCACCTTATTATGTTTTACCTACAATTGTTAGGATTCTAGCATCAAGCATCTAGCATAATGATGCTTGCATTCCGTTTATTAAATCCATTTATAGCTCGTGCACAGTATATGCTCCCCCTGTATACCAGTATTTCTTAGCTTATTAAATGGGTTAAACATAGTTTTAAATATTTATTATGAGTCTTAATTATTTCATTTTCCTAATATATGCCTACAAATTTGCTCAATTTTCACAGGATCGTACAATTCATCAATCTCAATAAGAGTTGAGTGAATGATTGTCCACAGATTAGACAGACCTGCTGTTCAAACAGACCAAAAATTGCTATCATAAGAAGCTTTACTGACAAATTGGTAGGTCCAGGGGAGAAGACAATGGTGGGGTAGTCTTGACACTGCTAGGAGGAGTTGAAATATACTTACTGGAGCACTTTGGATTCTCAGGGCATTCCAGAAGATTTAAATAATGTATACAGTATTGGTATATTCAGATACAGCTAGAGCCAAAATAGTAAATCTAAATAATGAGGAGTGTTTTTTAAAAGTACAGCCGTCTGGCATTTGGCTGTATTTCCGCTATCAACTGCTAAGATGCTTCAGCTGGAAAATGTACAAAAGGAAGAAAGCGTAAGTATTTAGAGATGTTCTATTTGAGGAAATGATCACATTTGTATGCATAGAGTTTTGATACTTAAGCAAAAATAGCTAATTTAGAGCAACTAAGCAAGGCCAGGGTAAAATAATATCTGAAACTTATAATTGGGCTAAAACCCCTTAACCATATACACACTCCTCTTTAAAATGAGGGAAATTCCCTCTTAGATAGGGGAAAATTATGTATTTTTCCCTAACCTTTATTCCCAGTGACAGTGGTCACCAGATAAAAAAGTGAAAGTAATTCTCCCTAGCTGGTAGAGCGGAAACAGCAATAAAAACCGGACATGGTTTCTAGTCACTTACTACTTCCAAACTAAAAAAAAAACTAAAAACACAAAACTCACAGCTCACCCCCATCATGCATTCGTGTGGTCCACATTCAGTGCACGAATAACCCTCTTCTGGAGTAATTGTCTTAAAAACTGCATAACCAGCACACAATGCTTTTACAAAGAAAATCACATTTTATGCCACATGCATCTGTAGAAAAAACAGCTGATGTGGTTCTGCCTTACTCGACCATAGCAATGTGTTTTGTCATTTTGGAAACATTAATGGAGGAAATATGCATTTTTGTGGGGTTTTTTGTGGGGTTGCTTCCTATTTATGGGTGAGCTCAGATGTGCTCAGGAAACTGTTGCAATGTGGGGACCCGTGGATCTTATGTTTGTTTGAAAACCTAGATTTGAAAACCTAGATTCAACCATTGGTAGGTCACAAGTTTATATTTTAAAGAATTTGGGATTGTCATATAATACTTGATGTTAGTGACTCTACTGTTACTGTGAGCTTTAAATTATAATATTTGAGTTTGATGAGGCTTACCCATAATTTTCCTCTTTATTCCTTTTTTGTTTTAATGGTATTACATGTTTTTACACCTACATGTTATTACACCTATTGAGAACTCTTATACAGACCCAGCCATTTGACCATCAGCACTGCCCCTAGAAGTAGTGCAATAGCAGTCTCCAGTACTAAATGGGAGATCCAAGAGTGCCTGGGGGCAAAGCCCCTGACAGGTTCATTTTAAGTGGATTATACAAGCGGGCCTTACATTAGAAACCATCAGTACTGCAGGAGTTTTTTTTTTATCCATCATGTACTTTCAAAGAATGAGGTATATTAGGTTAATAGACTGTAACACAGGGCAGCATCTTACCGTTCTTAATTATCAGAAAATAATGCAAGGGTAGATGTAAATTTTCAGCATTCCTGCCTCCTTTGTTCTTAAATCTAGTGGGGATTGTTTTATGATCATTTTCACTACAAATGTCAAGACTCCTGCACAGTTTAAATAAAATGATTCCCATCATGTAACAATCTAATTCTGTGAATGGGTAGTATTTCTGCCATGGGAATACATAGCCTTCCACCTTTTAAAGAGAATCTATAATGTTTTTAGATATGTGAATGGGAATGTGATTATTCTAGATTTAATACTTGTATTAATGTATGCTGTTTTAAGAATTCTGTTCCTATATATAAATTGTAAGGATCAACCATATAATTTAACTATGTATACATACTGTTTAGTGTGTTTCACAAAGGTCATATTTTATTGTTCATATTATTTCAATGAAGGTAGTAGGATAGCTCAGACCCACAGTGATTTACAATCTCGGCATCTTATCCTGTAACTGACTGCAGTCATTTAGCAAGAATGCTGATTGCATTATCTGACATTCAGATGAAACGCCCCTTTAAAGGAAGAATATTTAAATATGTTTTGGCATATGAGTATAATAATATTACACAGCAAGAAAGTAAAAATATGAAAGCCAAATTTAATCTATTGCACAATAATAACAATAACACAGTGCTTAAGCAAATGGTCCGCTTAAAGAGGACCTTGCAGTAAAAAAAAAAAGGTCTGCCAAAAATATCTTGGCACCCTCTCCTATATTAAATAGCAGATACAAGTATAAAAAATAACTGTAGGGAAAAAGTTATTAAATATACTTACCTTATAATACAAGGAACGGCTACACAATAACTAACCTCTTGAATGTTACTTCCCCATTACTCTGATCCTCCCTGGATAAACTTTCTAATAAATTGCTTTCTGAATACCTTTTGTCTAGGTTTCTGTGCCATAATGTGAAAACAAAGTTCCAGCTAGTCTGTATGTCCTGCGGAGGGCCAACAATGCTGCTGATTCCCATAGAGCAGTGACATCCATACCTCCAAGGCATTGTCATCTGGGAAAGCGTTCACATCCACCAGCAAAGCCAGAAGAATAAACCAGAACTTTGCTTTAACATGACCACATAGAAAAAAAGAATCAGATCAATGGGAAAACAACAATTAACAGGTGGAATATTGTGCAACCTTTCCTTCTACTTTAACCCCCATCTTCCACACTGCAGGGGACAACATCACCATCCTTCCGGAGAGATCCTGGGGAAAGCTAAGTACCCAAAATCTCAAGAGGTTATGTTCTAGCACAGTGCAGGATTGTCTTCTCATAATATTTTGGATACTTAGCCTTCCCTGTGATCTTGCAAGTAGGATGATGATGTCACTTTTGCCTAGGCACTGCGGGTAATAGCCAGGGGTATGGTATGCAACTATGCATATAAGATTTTTTTTTTCCTACAGGTTTTTTATTATATTTATATCATACTATAATTTTTTACCTAGCTTTTACTGCAAGGTCCTCTTTAATTCCTCTTCAAACTTCTGGACCCAGTTCTGTTCCTATAGCTTTTTAGATTGTTTCTTTTAATGGCTTTCTCTCCTCTCTGATTCCTGTATTCTAAATCACTCCTATAATTACTCTTGGTTCTTGCTTGCTGATCTGCTTTCCTACAAATTACTTGGTTTGTGTCTGGGCTCCTGTATCTTGATCTACTATACACATATGATATAGTTTCCCAGTTTCTCTTTTGGACATCTATCTTTTTTGTGATAGACAATAGTGACTACAAGGCATTGTTACAGTCCTGCTTGTTGATGCAAGACCACCTCTACCATTTGTGAGGCAGATTATCTGTTTAGAAAGCAGAGAATGTGACTTTCCCAAACATTCTCCGGCACAAACCATCCAGGTCATTGTCCCTCTTCCTGATTTTTCATTGTTTTGCACTTTTGTCACACTTTAATGTTTCAGATCATCAAACAAATTTAAATATTCGTCAAAGATAACACACAAGGTCCCCCCCCCCCCTGTTAAAACATAACTTCACTCTGGTTTATCACACCTGAGTTCAATTTCTCTGGCCACACCCAGGCCTGATTACTGCCACAACTGTTCGCAAGAAATCACTTAAATAAGACTTGACTGACAAAGTGAAGTAGACCAAAAGATCCTCAAAAGCTACACATCATGCCGAGATCCAAAGAAATCCAGGAACAAATGAGAAAGAAAGTAATTGAAATCTATCAGTCTGGAAAAGGTTATAACGCCATTTCTAAAGCTTTGGGACTCCAGCAAACCACAGTGAGAGCCATTATCCACAATTGGCGAAAACATGAAACAGTGGTGAACCTTCCCAGGAGTGAGCGGCCAACCAAAATTACCCCAAAAGCGCAGCGACGGCTCATCCAAGAGGTCACAAAAGACCTCACAACAACATCCAAAGAACTGCAGGCCTCACTTGCCTCAGTTCAGGTCAGTGTTTATGACTCCACCATAAGAAAGAGACTGGGCAAAAATGGCCTGCATAGCAGAGTTCCAAGACGAAAACTGCTGCTGAGCAAAAAGAACATAAAAGCTCGTCTCCATTATGCCAGAAAACATCTTGATGATCCCCAAGACTTTTGGGAAAATACTCTGTGGACTGACGAGACAAAAGTTGAACTTTTTGGAATGTGTGTGTCCCATTACATCTGGCGTGAGAGTACCACCGCATTTCAGAAAAAGAACACCATACCAACAGTAAACTATGGTGGTGGTAGTGGGATGGTCTGGGGCTGTTTTGCTGCTTCAGAACCTGGAAGACTTGCTGTGATAAATGGAACCATGAATTCTGCTGTCTACCAAAAAATCCTAAAGGATAATGTGCGGCCATCTGTTCGTGACCTCAAGCTGAAGCGAACTTGGGTTCTGCAGCAGGACAATGATCCAAAACACACCATCAAGTCTACCTCTGAATGGCTGAAGAAAAAAAAAATGAAGACTTTGGAATGGCCTAGTCAAAGTCCTGACCTGAATTCTATTGAGATGCTGTGGCATGACCTTAAAAAGGTGGTTCGTGCTCGAAAACCTTCCAATGTGGCTGAATTACAACAATTCTGCAAAGATGAGTGGACCAAAATTCCTGCACACCGCTGTAACAGGCTCATTGCAAATGAACGCAAACGCTTGATTGCAGTTCTTGCTGCTAAGCGTGGCCCAACCAGTTATAAGGTTTAGGGGACAAACACTTTTTCACACAGGGCCATGTGTGTTTGGATTTTGTTTTCCCTTAATAATAAAAACCTTCCTTTAAAAACTGCATGTGGTGTTTACTTGTGTTATCTTTGACTAATATTTAAATTTGTTTGATGATCTGAAACATTAAAGTGTGACAAACGTGCAAAACAATGAAAAATCAGGAAGGGGCCAACACTTTTTCACACAACTGTATAGTTACCTTGTAATTATACTTTACCAATGCCCTTGATCAAAAACAAATACTCAGATATCATGCTAATACATCTTCTGTGAATATCAAAGGACAAATAGACCAACCAATTCACAGTTTGATTCAAGCATCAATTCTCTTCTTACGTTGTAGATTGATTTCTATTTTGAGGGCAGTTCACCATGTTGTAGAAGCCTTATTTTTAGTTATTGAGTCATATTTACATCTCTGGGTCTGCTCGAAGCTAGAGAACTATGTATGCATAATTTAACTGGACTGGCAGCAATGTATTAGGCAACGGCCATCTCAACTGCTTTGAGCGAACACATAGAGGATAATATACAGAGAAAGAGCAGAACAGACAATCAGTATAAGCAAAGGGAATGGACAGGGTCAGAGAGCAATCAGAAACAATGGACGGTCTCTCACTGGGGTCATTGCTTCTGAATACAAAAAATATGTGTATATATTTGCTCTTGCCAAGCCATTATCTGCATGTACCGACAAGCTTTATATCTTGAAAATAATCAAAAAATACTAAAATATGAAACACACTATGATTACCTAGAACAACTAAATATCCTTCTAGTTTTGGTCAGTTAAGATTATACTTAGAGCAGAGCTTAAAAACTTTTTTTAAGAATCTAAACCCGGAGAATGATGTAACAGATTTTAATAATATTTTCTTTACTCTTGCCCAATATGATACATTATCAATCTTGTTTCAATTAACAATGCACATAGCAATTACCCATACCACGCAAACAGCAGCCTTCATTATTCTGCTGTAAAGAGATGAAAGGTAAAACCAGATTGGTTGCAATGGTCTCTGTGCTTAGAACATTTTCACTGCTTATTGCCATGTCTTAAACAATAAGCTCATATTTCTATAAATTCTGGAGGAAAAAAGGATTTTTTTGTAGGTGTGACACATGACAGTATTTCTCTGAAGGCACAGGATACATAAGATTCATATCTACTGCATGACCAAGGGATCAAGTGAAATAGTAACTTTACACATTAAGGAGTATATTTATAAAGCAGTGAATATGACATTCACCAAACATCCACTGCATGTAAATCTTCCAGGGTCATGTGTTTTAAATAACAGTGATTTATTCATCTGCAGTTAATATTTGGTGAATGTGACATTTGCTCCTTTATTAAATATGCATATATGTAGCATTCCAATATATCAGCTATTAATCATCTGCATATTTATATAGTTTAAATTCAGATTATATAAGAAGAGATCCTTGACCAGGCAGATTGCTGTATTGCAGATTATTTAAAAATGGATTCTTGACCAGGCAAATTGTTATGTGCAGATTATTTAAGAAGGGATCCTTGATCAGGCAAATTGTTCTGGTGCAGATTTTTAAGAAAGGATCCTTGATCAGGCAAATTGTTATGACGCAGATTATTTAAGAAGGGATCCTTGAGCAGGCAAATTGTTATGGTGCAGATTATTTAGAAAGAAATCCTTGACCAGGCAAATTGGTGCAGATTTTTAAGAAAGGATCATTGGCCAAGCAAATTGTTATGACGCAGATTATTTAAGAAGGGATCCTTGACCATGCAAATTGTTATGGTACAGACTACTTAAGAAGGGATTCTTGGCCAGGTAGATTGTTATAGTGCAGATTATTTAAGAAGGGATCCTTGACCAGGGAAATTGTTATGGTGCAGATTATTTAAGAAGGGATCCTTGACCAGGCAAATTGTCATGGTGCAGATTTTTAAGAAAGGATCCTAGACCTGGTAGATTGTTATAGTGCAGATTATTGAAGAAGAGATCCTTGACTGGGCACATTGCTGCAGTGCTAAATATTTAAGAATGAATCCTTGGCCAGGCAAATTGTGATAATGCAGATTATTATGGAAGGGATTCTCAACCAGGCAGATAGTTACAATGCAGTTTTGAAAAGAACATGTGCAGAAAGACTATTATGGAAGAGGAGGCACAGGCAGCTAATATTGTGCCCTATAATATTAATCTTTTCCTTATTTTTCTAATTTATTTTCAAGAAAAATCCTACTGTGATTCTTAGTTGCTTTAAAGAGCTAAATTATTATTTATTTGGAAAATGATGATGAAAGTATTTTAAAGTAAAAAAAAAAAAAAAACAAGCAATATATTTTTTTCTCCCAGATAATGTTTTGCATAGTATACCATTCACAGAGCCTTAGCACTGAGGAAACATGATTACATTAAAGGGAATTGCATGAATAATTCATGACATCACATTTTGTAATCCTCATGTTAATAAGCAGGAAACCAAGAGTTTATTTTCTGGAAAATATTTTCAAATCATTTTGATTATGTGCATAATGTGGACTATTAATGCTGGAAGACATTCACCACATTTCCTACTACTGACTAAACAAAAAAAAACTGTTGTTTGAAAAATTGTCAACTTCCAAACGTAAGTTGAATCTGCACAACAATAAAGGTACTAATGACAACGAAATGCAAACAGATAAATATCACATAGGTAATAGAATATCTATCTAAATAACTCTAAACTCATAAAATAGGTGTTAACGTGAATCTTTGCCTTCTCATTGCAGAAAAACAAAATCACAGTTTATTTTTATTTAAATAAATACTTTTATTTTAAAATGACCTCAGAGCTTTATTATTTTAGTTCTGTGTGTTATCTATATCTATGGTTTCATTTGATTTAGGGTTATGAACTAAAGGCAAACAGTTATATACACAGATGAAATTCTGGAGGAAAGCTTTTTTTTACTTGCTAAATGGTTTGTATTGCTGTTCATCCAATTCTGAGATTTACACAGTTTTGCCCTGCAACACAGCAATGTTTAGCAGAAAAAGGGGCATTATCTTTCTCTGCTTCAGTTTCACTTTTACTTACAGGTATCCTCCCTACCCCCACAATTCTACTTTGTCCTCCTATCATCATGCTGCTTTCACTGCAGCACACCTGACTGGCTCATTGTGCTTCTTCTCCCTCCCTCACGCTGAGCTCTGCTGCACAGACTGTACAGTATTCAGCAATAGGTTGGTACCAAGTCAAATTCAGATAGTAATTCTGCTTGCAATGAAAAAATACATGTATTTATTACTGATTAAAAGTGATTTTAGAGCTGCATTCATGTGTGCCTGTTATACCTTCCCAGAGTTCCGATTTAATTTAATAAAATGTCTACATGCTAGCATACATGCATTGTCTGTCCCCTGAAACTGCTGTGAGCTGTACTAGCATCTAAAATCATGTTGTGCTGATGATAGCTCTTTTTTCTGTACATATAGAAGCTCCTATGTGCACTGTAATGCCAAATCAGCAAACCCTGAAAAACATTGGAGGGGTCAGAAGGAAACAGTAAAGTGAAGGAGCATACAAGGGAAAAAATCCCTGAGAGAGAAGGTAAAACTGGGCTTTGAAATGTATTTTATTATTTTTCATTTGACAAATATAGAATCTATGTTTACTAAAGCATAGCAAAATAAATAGTTTTATGTTTGATACATGAGAAAAACAGAAAAGAGTGATTTACCATGAATCAGAAGTCTTCACTACACTAGGAATAATCATATAGGTCCTTAAAGGTACAAGAATTACTGTAGTGTTTCAGAGACTCAGCTGATTACCTTTAATGGAAATCATCTCAGTACCAAGCTCTAGAATAAAAAAAAAAAAGTGACAGGCCTCATCCCGCATGCTGTATGGTTTTTTCCCCAGTAGCATGTAAAACAAGTCCATCAGAAATAAGATGTTCCCTAAATTCAGTTTATGTGGCCCCTTAAATTTAATTTAGGATGGCAGAAAAGTACATTTACAATTCATAACATACAGTGCCCATCAGTAAAAGATTTCTAGGGATAGGATCCTGTAAAAAGTGTCCATTTGTTTCTAAATTAAATACTCGATTCTAGCTTTACTATACGTGATTTTATTCTTTTATTCTTCTCAGTGTTTTGGCAGCATGCATTAACATTCTGCACACCAATTATTACTGTGCAGTATCTCAAGCTGCAATAATTGTATACCTGCACCATCTGTGGCTTCCCTTTAAACAAATCTTCCTGTGGACAGCTCAAGGGCTGTTATGTGAGGTCAGAGGGATCCCCTGCTGAGACAGCCACATATTTTTCTTGTTAAAAGAAACACAAGTTGGCATGTGTATGTCAGAGACGTTCCTTGTGATTAGCATATCCTGTACACAGAAAATAAAAAGAGTATCAGGCATTTACATTTACATGGGGCAATCAAACACAGCATTGGTGTCACATAACATAAAAATGTCCTACATAGAAAGCTTGAACAGTTTATATGGTAATTATCTAGTTTTATGACTGTACAGGACCTAACTAATAAGGAATAATTCACATGAAAACAGTGCAGACGCTCCAATTTAGAAGCACATGCAAAATTAGTCTGTTTATTGTGTTATTAGCACTCTATTTTTAATACGACAAAAAAAACAGGACACTGAGAAAAAAAATCCAACAACATCCTGTTAGTTGCTTTATATATCACAGAGAGGCAACAAACCAATGCTCTACAATGCACGGCTAAATAAAGCATAGCATACACCATCAAAAAAAAAAAAAAACACATTATGAATCAGTATGTAGTGTTAATGTTGACAAAAGGAATAATGATTGTACTAAAACGGCTCTTTTGGTTCATGAACATGGCAATTACCAGCACCTCCTAAAATAGAAATGTCTTGAAAATAGGAACTGCTCACAGTACCATTATGTGATATGCGAAAATAATTTAAATGTGATTATATAAGAACAACTAAAGATGACCTTCCAGATTACAGACCACTGGTAATAGGTAAAGCAGCAAAACATTGCTTTTCAACGCAGAATGTTTTAAAGCATAGCTTTCAGTTGGAGTTTAATTTTCTGTAGCCATTGATTCACATCACATAAAATGATTCTGTTCCCTTCACAAGCCCTCCTCCCACTACAACCATCATTGCTCAAAATGACATCCTAAGATTCAGAGATATTACTATGTCAGTACTAGCTGCCTTGCAGGAAAATTCATCGACTCTTCCAGTCACTGACACACTGTTATTTTTTTTTCTTTTCTACTTCCCTCTGATCAACTCTTCTTTTATATGCATGTTATGCCCGGTAGGGATTCAACTGCAAATTGTATAATCTCATCCGTTATGCTGCCTTTTTTTAGTATAGGCTTGGAATTGTACAAAATTTTGGAGACATTTACAAATATGTTTAAGAGGCTGTAAAGCTCTTAAAAGAAAACCAGCCGTTAGATGTGTTCCATAGGTAAATGTACAGCTTCCTGTGATCTTCTATTTTAGTGTAATGCAGATAATGAAAGCTGATCTGTGATAGCGTGTTATTGGTTTAGGAGAGTTCTAAGAAAAATGGAAGTCCCAGTTTGCCAGGGACAGGTAAAAGGAGAAGTACTCACCTCTCACAATCCCATTGTATATATCAGACATTGTTTTATCAATACCATCGAGTCCTCCCATCTCCCCCCTTTTTTCAGATAGCTTCTAAAAGGTCAGGTGATGTGACAGGGTCCTTTTCCTCTTTGATTCTTCTCTTTTTTTTAATGTTTTAAACCCTTCTGGGAAGATTTAACATAGGAACAGATCATTTTCTTGCACAAAATGGCACCCACTCTGCAGACTTCAGCATCAATAACCAGATTAGATTTGCCAGATTAGACTGTGGTATTTATTATTCCCTAACATTAAAGTGGTTGCATAATAAAGTACATTTAGTTTTTAACTAAAATACTTTGAGATTGTGCTATACCATAACATAATAATTATAATCCCTTTCTTGCCATGCTTCATTCAACATACAGTTCTGGCCTTTTTACAATTACTCTCTTTCAAACACATACCATAGCTCAATATCAAACACTGCTATAGCCATTTGAGAACAACTCAGCTGATGCGTATTCAAACTGCTCTTTCTGAAATTCTTTTGAAGTCACCCATGAGTCTTCTGGTAGATGTATTATGATGGAATCTGCTATGTCATGTCCTAAGTACCACCACATGCTCCTCTTAAAGTATCAGTATTGTATGACCATGAATCTAGTGTAGGCTCTAGGACTTCTCCTGGTTGTCAGCCATTCTTTCTTTGCATTCTACCTACTGGATGGAAAATCAGTGATACTGCTTAACGTTTCCCAGTGTGGAAGTTGTGTACTGTTTATATCTAAAATAGGTGTATTCTGTAGTTGGAAACATGTTAGGTAAAGGCCAATTTCTGTACTAAATGACTTCTTACAAAAAAGGTTACACCCACTTAACATATCCTTGGGATTGAGATAACACTGCTGTGCACAAATAAGGCTTTGCACTGTGCTCATGGCCATCTACTGGCCCATTCATTCAGTTACCTGGAAAGACATGGGTTGGATGGCTGTTACATCCTCCACATGTTGAAATTAACTAATCCATAAGAGAATTGATTCTTCCAAGTTATTCCCAAGGAAACATCCAACCATCATGGATTGATGTGAATCTGGATTCAGCTGTTTTGTTGAGGATAATATCATCTTCTGCTAAAATATCTAGGCGCAGTTCATACCTCAGGCCAGTGGCGTCGCTACCGGGGGCAAGGGGAGGCAATGGTCCCCCCTAGGTTATTGCATGCCCCCCGTGTGCCCACCCACTGGTGCATCCGAGTGACATCACGGGACCTGTTCACGCGCACAGGTTCCGTGATGTGCGTTGCGGCCGGCCCGGTCAGAGCGGGGGAGGAAGAGACAATTTTTCGGGGGTGGGGGAGAAGTTGCCCAGTTCCCCCTCCCCCGAGAAAATAGTCTCTCCCTTTGCCGCTCTGACTGGGCTGGCCAGCCGCACCAAACAAGCAGCAGGTGCACAGGTCCCAATCAGGTCCCAATCAGGTCCCTCGACGTCACTCGGATCCGCCCCGTAGGCGCGGAATTCGAAGGGAGTGATGCCGTCGGCTGCCGAGAGACGCTGCTCTCCATCCTGAAAAAAAAAAGTACTACTTACCTCACCGCTCTCCATCTTGAGTTCCAGGTTGACAGGCTGCAATCTTCCTGACTCCAGCCCTTTGGAGCTCCACGCTGACATGCTCTCCAACACTTGTGTGGTATTACAGAAGTCTGCTTACTGCAAGTATACCTTGTGTTGGCAAAGTTAACCCTTCACTTACTTAATTGATATCATTTTGTAACTGATTGATATTTGAGTTTCATTAACCCCTTAAAGACTGCGGTGATTACACCCTCTTCTTGTCCCGGCTTTTCCCGCTCGCCATGCCCACCGCAAACGCCGGTTAAACCGCTCACGCCGGTTAAACCGCTCACGCCACGCCCACCGATCACGTCATGCCCACCGATCACGTCATGTCCACCGCACATGCTGGTTAAGCCACGCACGCTAAGGACATGCGCCTGCTCCTCTCCTCCCCTGTATAATGTATTATTGCTGGCATTTGTTGTTCCTCTATAGCTGGTGGTATTCTGCATTGTGCCGCTGTATAATGTATTATTGCCAGCATTTGTTGTATTCCTCTATAACTGGTCAGTGGTAATCTGCATTGCGCAGTATAATCATTATACAGGGCACTGCAGAATACCAGCAGCTATAGAGGAATACAACAAATGCCAGCAATAGTACATTATACTATAATGTACTATTGCTGGGATTTGTAGTCCTCTGTAGCTGGCGGTATTCTGCATTGCGCTGTATATAATGTATTATTGCTGGGATTTGTAATCCTCTATAGCTGGTGGTATTCCGCATTGTGCCGCTGTATAATGTATTATTGCCAGCATTTGTTGTATTCCTCTATAGCTGCTGGTATTCTGCATTGCGCAGTATAATCATTATACAGGGCACTGCAGAATACCACCAGCTATAGAGGATTACAAATCCCAGCAATAATACATTATATACAGCGCAATGCAGAATACCGCCAGCTACAGAGGACTACAAATCCCAGCAATAGTACATTATAGTATAATGTACTATTGCTGCGATTTGCTGTATTCCTCTATAGCTGTTGGTATCTGCATTGCGACGCTGTATAATGTACTATATTGCACACCACACTTTTTTTTTACTTCCACCGCGCCAAGCTTGCTCCCGTGATGGACTACAATCTCAATACAAACTAGAACTCAATACAAAACTCAATCACTGGAGCCTTTTTTTTTAAATCCGATTAACCGATTAACCGAACTTAATAATCAGCTAACTAATCGATTTTAAAAATAATCGTTAGCTGCAGCCCTACCAGGCAGCGTGTATTGACGCGCTGCCCAGCTTCCTGATTGGTCAGGAAACTGGCCAATCAGGATGTATTCCTTATTTTATCATTATTTTTAATATAATAATAATTATTATTATACAGGATTTATATAGTGCAAATAGTTTGCGCAGCACTTTATGAAATAAAGGGAGACAGTACAGTTACAATACAATTCAATACAAGAGGGTTAGGAGGGTCCTGCTCATGTGAGCTTACAATCTAAAGGGTAGGTCAAGGGATACAAAAAGCATTTATTGTGAGGGATTTGCTGGTGCAGAAAGTAAAAGTACAGTTTTTAGGTGGAGGTTGGATAGGCTACCCTGAAGAGATTATTTTCAAGGATCATTTAAAGCTGGACAGAGTAGGAAATAGATGGGCATATTGCGTAGGGAGTTCCAAAGGAAGGGAAAGGCTCTGGGAAAATCTTGGAGGCAAGTATGGGAAAAGATGATGAGGGGGCTATGGATAGGAGGTCTTGAGATAAGCAGAGAGGGTGGTTTGGGTGATATTTTGAGATGTAATTGATGATGTAGCTGGGGGCAGAGTTGTGGATGGTTTTGTATGTTGTTGTTAGTCTTTGAAATTTTGTTTGTCAGACAACTGAAATCCAGTAAAGTGATTGGCAGAGAGGGGCCAAGAGGTTAGTAAGGTGAAGCACCCTGGCATGAGAGGAGGAGTTGATAGTTGTGATGTTGATCTAAAAGGGAGGGAGAGGGGACACAAAAGTGAGGAAATATTATGAGATTAATTTTGGGCAGATTGAGCTTGAGGAAGTGGTGTGACATTCATGATGGCATGTCAGTAAGTCAATTAGTGATGCCGGAGGAGAGGATGACCTGAGGCGTAGATGATTAGATTTGGGTGTTTTCAGCGTAGAGGTGGTATTGGAAGACATGGAGGTTGTCAAATGACCCAGGGTGGAGGTCTAGATGAAGAATAGAAGGGGCTTGAGGACAGAGCTTTGGTGGACCCTTACGAAAAGAAAAATAGGAGAGGAGGAAATAGAATTGTAAGTGAAAAGGAAGGTGTGCTGAGATAGGAAAGAGGAGGACCGTGAAAGAGTAGGGTCTTGGAGGCCAAGGGAATGAAGTATTTTGAGGAGAAGTAGGTGGTCAACTGCTACAAAGATCGAAGAAAGGTCTAAGAGTACAAAGTTGCTAGTGAGTTTTAAGAGGGCACTTTCTGTTTAGTGTTGCAAGAAAAAGCCAGACTGAAAGGGGTCGAGAAGGTTGTTAACAGTGTGGTGGAGGCTCAGATTATCATCAAAGAAGACTCCTACAGTTCATAAATCAACGTTTTATCTACAATGGTGGCATACACATTTCACCAGCAGAATTTTCTCCAAATGTTAACTGACTGAAGTGGAATTATTCTCAATGTATATTAAAAGTTCCTCTAGACTGACCTGCCAGTAACTGTCTCATCTCAACCACAATGATATAGAATGGTAAATAATAGCTCCTACTCAGTTTTGATTGTACATTCTTGGAAGTGGTAATGGAATAACAATGCCATTTGATTGATTTGTTAAGATCTCTAGGATTTAGGCAGACGGATTACAGTGACAGTGCTTGCATTGTCTATTACTGAAAGGTCCACAATCCACATAAATGTCAGATTTTCCCTGAGATCTGTAGTTTAACAAAAGTTTTCTTGTAGTGCTTTCACACTTAATAAAAAAAAGAAACCTATCATTTTGAATTCTCAGATGCCTAATTTGACCATGTGTGTATGGGAATATGAGGACTTCTTATATGCCAGATCATGCCTTGGAGGACTTTAGTGGGCTCTTTGGCTATGCAGATCAACCAATCTTGGTCTAATCTTACATCAGATTTTCTTTCCAAGCAGAGTCAGTGATGCTACACACAATTTTACCTCTATGAATAAGATCTTCAGAATATTTAAACTTGTAGTCTTTAGCTATAAGCCTTAGTTCAGTTATCACTACAAAATCTGACACTGGGTGTGCCTAACACCAATATCTTTCAAATTTGCTGTTTTTCTAGGATTGCAACAGTGGCTTGATAACACCTTTTTATAGTGGGTGCTGGGAAATTCTCATAAGCTAACTTTATAATGTTATACAGCTCTAACCCATCTTAACCTAGGATGCACAGCAAAATGGCTATTTTCTGATCCTATGGGTATTAACAAGCATCAGCTGCAGCCAGATATAACTCTAGTATTTATTCCCTTAAAGCTCCGTTTTCAATGAGGTTTCCAGAGACTATCAGAGTTTGCAGATATATATTACTCCATGTGTATCACACACATTGTTTTTATCTGTGTATATCTCCCATAAAGTAAAAAGTATAGGGGTCTATTCACAAAGCTGCCAAAGGATCTAGCCGTAGCTTCGGCCGATCCTTCGGCTAGATTAGGCCCCAGGATCCCTTCGGTTCAGTAGTGCCGAAGGGCTTCTGTACGGGCTATGCATTACTAGATTCCTATTGGCGATTTCAATTTGCAATAGCAAACTAGCATTGCACCAGCCCTCTGCTGCAGTTCTCCATCGGGTCCACCACTACTGATTGACAGCAGCAGAGGGCTATTGGCTATTGCAAATTGAAATAGCCAATAGGAATCTAGCAATGCATTCCTATGGCCGAACATTTTTGTAAAATTTTTTTACTATTCTGACACGGCTCCGTATCAGAATAAAGAAAAAAAAAAGAAAAAGCAGTGTTTCTCTCCCGGGCGGCTGGAAGCGGGAGACTCCTGGAGCGCCCGGGAGAGTTGTTTTTTTTTTGTTTTTTTACGGCAGCAGGACCGCCGGCCAATAGAAAACAATCAATATACGGCTGAAATCCGCCGTACCAGCCTGAAGTGAATAGCCGAACAGCGTTCTGCTCACTTCGCTTTAGGTCGGTCATTCACTCGGCTGCCTGCGGCAGCTTAGTGAATAGGCCCCATAGTCTTCTTGGCAAACCCTCAGTTGTGTTGTCCTTTACTTCCAGATTTCTAGATCCTGATGTAATGCAACATTGACACCATAATGTTTTAGCCTGTTACAGAAAGAGGTGAGACTGGATGTTTAGTGCGAACATAAACCTTTTAGCACATGAAGAGATCTCTACCTTGCACAAAATAGAGCTCACTTTGAGCAGACGTAGGCACCAACAACCACACAACATTGTCTCAATATTAGAAAATGTAAAAGTACACTACAGTAAAAATATAATATAAGGAGCTCAAAGGTATACAGGGTGCAAACCTTACCTTCTCAGCACCTGCTTTTTTATCCAAGCATTGATGTAGCACAGCATTCCACCCCATTCCCTTCTGACCATGATCTGATGACCTATGAGCCCATGTTTGTGATGCAGGAAAGCTATTCCCAAAAGCCCCCACTGAAGGTTTATTGTTTCCTTTCACATACAAAAACATTGAGGTCTAAAAATATCAGTAACTATATTTCTCATAGCCACCAATAAAAATTTAAAACCATTTTGTTGGCAGTTTAAATGTAAATGAGTATTACAAGAAGCAGAGGTAGAGTGTAAACTACATAGCACAGGCTTCATGAAGTACATTGTCAGTACACTCTCAGGGAGTTAAATAAGGGGTGACTGAAGCTGCAGTGTTTACTAGATAGTATTAGAAGCACACTGATTGGTTAACCAGAAGTAATCTTTAACATGTTAGCATAACATAGGCACTGGAAGGTAATGTGGCGCATGTTTTGCATGCCTGGATTATTTCCAATTTAAAATGCACTTTTTCAAAAGCTATCTATTTTGGGCAATCTGTGAAAGAGTCATTTTCCACACAGTTTGGGAGCATAAAATAAAGTCTATCCAAGACAACATCCTACTTTTCGGAAGACAACAAACTAGCTTAATAAAATTGATGTCCCACCTTAATGTAGTCAGTGTAAACTGATATCTTGCACACTAGCACTCTATAGACCACACTAGGGGTAAAGTACAATCCAGGCATATATAGCATAGCTGCCCACATTGTGTATATCTCATGACAAAACTATGACAAAAACAGTACAGAAATAATGCTTGTGCACAGTAACCGGTGGGTCCAGGTTTCTGAATGTACTAGGTGGTTGGCAGATTATGGAAGGGCAAAATGGACCTGGGGAAAAAAACTAGAGGAAAATATTTAAAAAAAGATTCCTCAGAGCAACCAGTTAGATTACATTCATTCTGCTGCTAACAAAAACTAAACATTCTAGATGGAGAGTGTGTCTACTTTCTTTTATTATCTGATTACTGTCAGTTAAAGAAATAAAGAAATTGGGAGTTTTCATTTTCATGAAATGTCTGAAAAAACAGGAGATTTCACTCATTCTTACCAAATGCTTTTATTGGGAGAATCAGTAATTTGACCATTTCTCATTGAATCATTTTTTTGTTTTTTTTTGCTTCAGTTATTTTATTTGTGTTGGTATTACTTTTCAGGCAGCCTATGCTCATATTTGTGCAGTGCTAAATACCTTCATTGTGATATTGGTTATATTATATACATGCTATACATTCATATGTGTTTATTTTCTGCTTTTTCTCACTATTTTGTCATCCTTGTTTTAATCTAACCATAACAAAGGATTTTTTCCATTATGAAGAAAATTGCTTACTTGCCTGGGTCAGTGCTGGTGTGTGTTTGAACTTGATGTAAATCTCATGAACATGTATTTTTCAACCTAGTTAATAATATAACCATGCATTAATAATCAGATCCTGTATTTTTTTTTTTCATTTGACTGTCATCTATTGTACATTTCATATGGGAGGAAATTTCTATAACTAGTATAAGAGGTGCATGTAGGAAGGAACCGTCTCTCCAATGTGCATTGTGCTGGTTACAAAATGATGAGCCATTTGCCTCATTGTTGTTTATTGCATGAATGACTGTCGCAAAAAAAAAAGATAACATACCACTAATAGGGAGAAGATATATTTGTTGGGTGCAATCATAAAATTATGCAAGCTGCAAAAATTGCTAAGGCATTGCACAACCCAGATGTGCAATACGAGCAATGGAAACCCCACCTTGTACTGACTTGCCAGCTTCCACAAAGCATTTTTGCCACTTAATACCTTTTTAATGCTTCAAGAAATGTTATTGCATAAAGCTGAATGAGGGCATTTTATATGTCTTGTCTTTATTGCAACCAAACAGAACCTTGTTTTTTCCCCTCAAATAGCACACCCTGTTAGTGTAGCCTTGGAGACCAGATTATTACAGACAAAGTGTAAGACAATTTTATTACTAGCATTGTAGAATCTCACTCTTTTAATCAGCAACACAGCTCACTAAATAGTGTCTAATGTTTATTGCTTTTAACTGGATGTATACTGTTCTGAGGGTACGCCAGGAACCAATTATCATAATTATACCTGTTTCTATGGAAACCCTCAAGTCTATCAGTTTTGATTCATTATATTGTTATACCTTCTAGCACTTTCTAATTATTAGGTGCCCATATAAAAGTCTCAGTTACTGCTGTTACTATAGAAATGAGCTCAATATAGAAAACTCTCAATGTTTAACTCTTAAGCAATCGAGTGACACTGATAGCTGGTGCATCACTGCAATCAGAATTTAAAAGTGTAACAGAACAAAAAGAAAAAAACATCCTTTAAAGGGAGTGTCAGATGTTGGCCTACACATAACAGATGATAGTACCATTGCTGATGCAAATAGAAATGTGTTTGCTTGTGTATGTGAGCATGCTTGTGTTGTTGTTCCATTTCATTTGGTATTTCTTACTGAGCATGTAAAAAAGGAAGTGCTGGACTGTGAATACAAATGCAAATTGGATAAGTATAACAAAGAATAGCTTCCCAGGAAAAAAAAGGACTGTGTCAAACATGACTTGACAAACCGTGCATTTCTTTAGGCTACAAACCTGCTAATAAACGTTTGCAGGAATAGATGTTCAAATTTTCTGTCTCATTTGGATTGAGTTTCCGATCTGCATAGGGATTCTTTTACAAATATTTGTTCCCAAGCTGAGAAATCTAAATCTGCAGCAGAAAACTGAGGAAAAATGACAACATAATAATTCATATTATTGTTTTAAATTTCAACTAGCACACAATGACCAGTTTATTGGTTTACACGGATGAAGTGGTAGCTACATCAGGGAGTAAAAGAGAAAATATTCAGTACTACGCATTTAAAATATTTTGTGTTAACACAACTAGTACATTTTATTAGTTCTATGCTAAATATCCTTTTATTCTGTAATAGATGTGCCTCACATATACTTATTGGTAAGAGAACATCTAGACAACAGGGCAGGGCTAGATATACCACACATTATTATTGTTATTATTATTACTATTATTATTAATATGATTATTATTATTGTTATTATTATACAGAAATTGCCTACTTAAAAATATATATAATTAGGGATAAGCATCAGATGAAGCCCTTCCCTAATTGGGATGAGCTAACTATGCACTGCAAGGATTAAATGCTCGCTTTCATCTAGGGATGAAAATAAAAAAATATCCACTCACCTGAATCTCTGAGCCAGCTGGCTGCTAGACCGGTCCCTGCAGCTTGTCTCCTCCTTCGCTCCAGCAATGGAATGTCCCTCAGTGTCCTCACATCCTATGCACTGTATAGGATGGGGTGACTCACACCACCGGAGCAGAGGGGGAGAGATGCTTCAGTGACTGGTCTAGCAGCCAACCTCTGAGGTTCAGGTGAGTAGATTTTTTTTGTCCCTAGACAAAAATGAGCACTTAACCCTTGTAGCGCGGGGTAGCCCCACTGCAAGGATTAAGAATATTTCTGCAATTAGTTTTTCCTTAAATCCCATTAACAGAGTCTGTACAATATTATCTCATTTTTCCTGTGAATATTTTTGGGATGCAAAACTCCATGCTGTGTGTCTATTTTCAAAGGTGGCTTGCTACACCTGATTCAATATTGTCTATGGAGTCTGTGCAAAGTTTCCAGCTGTTTCTGAAAAAGTGCACTGTAGTTTTTTTTACTTCATAATAAAACCTGCCTGGGCTCTGGCTTACAATACTTCTGGGTTTTGTCTCAGAAATAATACACTCTAAAAGGGTTATTCACAAAGCTGCCGAAGGAAGCCGAGTAAATAACCCACCCGAAGTGAAGTGATCTGAACGCGTTTCGGCTATTCACTTCAGGCTTGTGCGGCTGATTTCAGCTGTACATCGGCTGGCTTCGGCCGCACTTCGGTCAGCCGAACATCATCTCCATGTTCGGCTGAGCCGAAGTGCAGAAAGACCAACATCTGGATCAGCTGAGCCGAAGCTCCAGCAGCTCACTCGCTGCCGTTTGCCCCTATTCACGTAGCGGCCGTAGGGCAGTGAGTGAATAGCTGAAGCGGCATTCAGCTCAGCTATTCTGCTCGGTACCTCCGTGGTATCGAGCAGAATAGAAAAACAATGAAAAAAGATGAAAAAAAAGAGTAGAAAAAAAGGTTTAAATATGTAAATAAATAATAAATGTAAAAAAAGATTTTTTAAAAACAAAACAAAAAATTATTTAAAAAAAAAAACAATTGGGCGGAGCTAGCAATTACAGATAGCTCCGCTCAACTGTCTCCTACTGGCCGGGACCTTCTAGAGTCTTCTAGCAGGTCCCAGCCAATGAATAACAACTGGGTGGAGCCGGCCGTGGCATCCACCCAATTGTCATTCTTTAATGACAGTTCAGCATCCCCAGGTCATTTGGGGACGCTGATCAGTCGTTACAACTGGGCGGAGCCAGCCATGAGATCACGGCTGGCTCCTCCTAGGAGTTAGTTGCGAGGCATTCGGCCGGCCGTTTGTGCCGCTTCGGGTGTCACTTCGGCTCAGTCGATCCGAAGCATATGCCTTCAGCTCGGCTGAGCCACTTGGCTGCCTTCAGGAGTTGTACGGGCTATAGTGAATAGCTCATACAGCAGCCCTTCAGCAGCCCTTCAGCATGCAGTGTCCTTTAAGCCAAGGGAGCAGCTCAAGGCATCCTCATTTCCTCATTCTCATGGTCATGCCACAGCTTGTATCTCTTCTTCCTGTGCTCTTTGAGTAAGAGTAGCAGGTAGGAGGACTCTTTATTGGCTGCATTGTTGGCCTGGACCTTAGCCCCCTCACCCACCCCCAATGTATGAAGAAAGCAAGTAAGGGACCTGTGCAACACTAGAGCCAGGGAGCGCAGCAGTGTGAGGGAAAGTGAACAGCTGGGATTAAGTGGCCCACAGCCCAGGAGACAGATGGGAAGACAGAGGGCAAAGTAAGATAACTGTGCTGCTCTACAGAGGAGAGACAGAGAGCCAGGGGCAGCCACAAAATTAGAAAGGGCATCAGTGCGGTCAGTGAACTGAGAACCTGGAAGTATCCACTAGGCATCAGGGAGGCCCAAATACGTTGCCCTCTGCAGACCCATGTGTACCACTAGAGATCCAGGGCCAGAGAAAGAGCAGCCGGTGAAGGTGGATGTGCAGCACCCATTCAGCCATCATGCGTACTAGCCACCAGGGACATCACAGCCTACCATTCATCCACCATCATCCAGTCAGGAAAGCACAGTCTACTTCTCATCTGCCTTCATTCGGGCCACAGGAGCAGCCATCTGAGGACAGACTGTATCCAGAAGGACATCTGTCAGACATCAGATTGGTGCTCATCCTCAAATGTGTTGAACTTTGCTTACAATCTCTGGGACACTACTGCTGCTGGCTGATCTTTATTTAATTGGGAACACACCATTTTTTCACTGTCTATTATTAGGACAGTTTGCGAAGAGACCCTCCTACCTATGTGGATTACACTAGTGAAAGTTAAAGTTAAAGTGAAGTTGAAGTTAGTTAAAGTGAATGCATATTGGGCATATTTGTTGCATTGATTGTTGTTAATTGCTATTTGCAGTGTTGTTCTTCATTCACCCAGTGTGTTTTGGGCAAGAGCTTTCACTGGCGATAAAGAGAATGAACACTTCGCAGTGACATTGGATCGTACTGCTGCATTTTCTATTGTCAAGGTTGTTAACCACCTCCTTTCTGCAGGGCTTATTGCTGTTTTAATAAAGCTCATTTATCACCATTAGTGTTCCAGTGTGTTGCCAGGTTTAGTTACAGGGCGGGTCATCACTGGAAATGGTAGGAGAACTGATCATTCTCTTACCAGGCACAATCTAGCCAAAAACAGTTGTGGGCGTATCTTCAAATGAGGTATTTCCTATAAAACACTACCACCTATACTCAAGAACACTCACACGTCTGGAATTCATCTGTCTTAAAGAGTTTCCCCAAATACACTTAGGGGTCTATTCACTAAGCTGCCAAATGATCTAGTGCAAGCTTCGGCTGATCCTTCGGCTAGCTTCGGCCCCAGGACCCCTTTAGTTCAGTAGAGCCAAAGGGCTTGTTTACGGGCTATTCACTATAGTATGTCTCGGCTCGACTGAGCCGAGGTGAAAGCCAAAGCTGGCCAAACGGCATGCTTCTGACAGCTGGGTGCAGCCAGCCGTCATCTCGCGGCCACCATAGGAATGCATACCTAGATTCCTATTGGCTATTTCACTTTGCAATAGCCAATAGCAAACTAGCTATTGCACCCGCCCACTGCTGCTGTCAATCAGCAGAGGGGGACCTGCAGTTCTCAATGGCAGCAGAACCGCCCGGCCAATAGAAAACAGTTCAGCGAAGATAGCTGTCACTGCTAGCTCTGCCTAATCGTTTTCTATTTTATTTTTTCTACTTCTTTTTACTGTTTTTCTATTCTGCTTGGTACCACAGAGGTACCAAGCAGAATAGCTGAGCCGAATGCCGCTCGGCGGCATTCGGCTATTCACTCACTGCTGTTCGGCATCTATGAGAATAAGCCGAACAGCAGCGAGTAGCCTGCCGGAGGTTCGGCTTAGCCGATCCAGATGATCCTTCTGCACCCGAAGCCGCACGAAGGAAGCCAATGTACGGCTGATTTCAGCCGATATACGGCTGGAATCAGCCGTACAAGCCGTACAAGCCGATATACAGCTGGAATCAGTCGTACAAGTCTGAAGTGAATAGCCAAAGAGTGTTCGGCACACTTCACTTCGGGTCGTTTATTCACTCGGCTGCCTACGACAGCTTAGTGAATAGACCCCTTAATTTCTATACTTTACACCAACATGTTTGAATCTTAGTACCCCAACAATGAGGCACTGAGATCTTTAAACTTGAATGTACAAGAGAACAGATACAACATCTGTTTACAGTGGTATAGAACCCCAACCATACTTCACAAATCCACAACCAAAGTATACAATAAATTAATTGTAAAGGGAGGAGGACTTGTTTTTACATATTTGGTGACAGTGCCTTTTCATAATACTAGGGCTGTGCAAATTAACAATTAATTTCTCGATTAATCGTTAATCTTTTTGATCGATGACATTTTTTTTTAAACTTTCTGCACGAGCGCCAGCCAAGGCATTGCCCTATACACATACAGCACAGCAATTAAGTAATAAAATGTTCTAGGATCACACTAATCCAGCACATTATTATTCTGAGTTGCCCCACTCAAGCGGCGGCCATATTGAGTGGGGCACGTGAAATTAATAACGTGCTGGATTAGTGTGATCCTAGTTCATTTTATTACTTCATTGCTGTGCTGTATGTGTATAGGCCAATGTAGTTGGATCTGTATGTGCGTTATAATTAATCGAAATGAATCGATTAATCGATTTAAAAAAATTTTGATTAATCGAACACGAAAATTGTAATCAGTACCAGCCCTACATAATACATTTCTTCTCAGTGATCGTCTCTATATCACCTCGGCCATATAAGACAATAGCCCAGTCTTTTCTCCAGCACAGTACTTACTGTAGTACTCATCCTTTCTTGTGAAACATTTAATAAATCTCTCGCTATGCACATGATTATTGATAAATTAATTCACCATGCTTACCAAAAAGCATGCAAAAAAAGGATTAGCTGATCCACATAATTCAAGACAATTAATTTCAAAACAAAGATGGAATACCAACAAACCATGACCCTCCTGTTCTGAAATAACAGGCCATCAAAATGTATTGAGTTTTAGATGCCTCCTGTGCTACAGATAACCCAGTATTTGAGTGTGTAACTACCAGAAGGCCAGAGTCAAAAAAGTAACTACTTATAGCCTCAGCAAGGTCCACCTTTGACACATTTCATCATCCAAGACATTATCAAAGGACGGCAGAACCTGTCCTGTTGAACTTCCCTTCCCCCTTTGTTAGGGTTGCACAGATACCAAGTACAGTACTAGGTACATGTATGAGTACATGCACCGATACTTTTGAGCTCCAAGACTACACTAGAGAAAAATTCAAAAATTAGGAGGCAGCTGTCATTTGTAAGGAGCACACGGAGCTCCTGGGATTTGTGCATCTCTGTTTTAATGTACGATTTTGTTTTTATAAATATAAATAAAGGGATGCACAGATACCAGTTTTGCGAGTACGAGTACTGGTACTTGCCGAGTACTTACAAGTACGAGTACTGATACATTTTTGTTCATTGTCATGTGACAGTTTTTCTAAAACAATACAGACTAATGATTTTAGGACAGTGGTGGAGTGCCAGAGCCAGGACCCAGCTGCAACCTCTGCAACCCTGGTAGTTCTCATGAAAATGCCAAGTATCTGCACTGGTACTCGAAAAGTA
The DNA here is from genome assembly GCF_000935625.1 of Nanorana parkeri. NCBI lineage: Eukaryota > Metazoa > Chordata > Amphibia > Anura > Dicroglossidae > Nanorana > Nanorana parkeri. The sequence goes on along the minus strand of NW_017308229.1, from coordinate 139,377 downwards.
TCTGTGCATCCCTACCCTTTGTTCAGACAGAATTCAATTACAAAGAGGGTTATTTACAAAGCTGCCGAAGGCAGCCGTGTGAATAACCGACCCGAAGTGGAGTTTGGCTATTCACTTCAGGCTTGTACAGCAGATTTCAGCCGTAAAACTAAACAAGGATTGAAGGATTGATCCACAAAGCATTACAATTTAAATTCAAAGGAATATACATTTTCCTGAACTTGACTGGGTAGAAGTGAAGGTAAGCTACTAAAGTGCAAAGCCTAGTATTGTGCATGACACCATACTGCAGATTGCAGCAGCTGAGGGCAGACTTTAGCCCGTACAGCACCCCCTCGGTTCTCCTGAACTGAAGGGGTCCTGGGGCCGAAGCTAGCCGAAGGATCGGCCGAAGCTACGGCCAGATCCTTCGGCAGCTTTGTGAATAGACCCATAATAAAGGCTGATTTCTCACTGATTGCTTTGGGGTTTCAGCATAATTTCCCTCTGCTACACAATATTAAGTAAAATCCATAGAATTGAAGGGTTTAAGGGTCAGACATACACAGACGCAGTGGTGGCTTTAAAGAAAAAAGACTATAATTGTAATGCTAGAGGCAAAGGAGCCACAGAATTAGGGTTACCTATAGGTTAATTAAAGGTTACATAGGAATACATTTTATTTAAAAAAAAATACTTTTTATTCTTGTAAGGTTTCTTCAATTGTTGTCATCTGCAGATCAAAGGTCATACCTCTGATCTACATATGAATGAAATAGTAAATACAACACAACAATAAATTGTTACACTGTATTAATCAAGGACACTAGCACACTATCTGCAAGTGTCGTTTTACACAGGAGTGGTTGCATTTTGAAATCTGCTTCTGCTATATAATACATATCTGACTATATACGAGCACAGGATAAAATACACTTTTTTGCACTGGACAAAATAGGTTTGTCTTGCAAAAGCTCCTCATTCACACAAGACATCCTGTGTCTAAACTGAGCGTCATCTATCCATTGACTACCAATTTTTTTATATCAGTTCTGTATTTAAAGATGTAATCAGATAATTCTGTAACAATAGTTGGCAGGATATGTAATGTATATACAATATAAAAAATGCAATATATAGTACCAGTATTGTTCTGTTACTGGGAGTTCAGGCTGTGGATTGATGTAGAGCAGGAGTGTAAGGAAGGTAATGTAAATCAGTTACTTTGTCTATCAGAGGCAAAGCACAGGTTAATTTTAAAGGCAAGATGCTTTAAAAAATGCAACACGGTACAACAGACAAACCGCTCTATATATAACTGAAATATTTATATGTAGATCTTACTTGTTAAAGAATTTATGCTGCCAAGGCCGGTGCAAGGATTTTTGCCTACACAGGCGAAGGTGCAACACACACAGTGGCCATGGGGAACGAAAGTAGCCACCCTCCAGAAGGAAGGACAGTGTCAACACCAGTCCAGAGATGATTTGAGGATCTACAGCTGAGTGATGCACAAATAAGATAAATTTTTGTTAATAGTTAAGGTACTTGACATATTTTTAGGATTTGACTCCTGAGTTTAGTGTCACTTAAAATTTTACTATAGATAAAGAAAGTACAAAATAAAAATAAATCCGTTCACACATAGATCTCTGCATAGTTCCATCTGCTAAATGTGGTGATTTATTCAACCTATGTCACCCATACCAGACATCTTACATAGTATTTGAGGTTGAATAAAGACATAAGTCTATTAAGTCCAACCTCTGACATATGTTTGTGTATAGAAAGAATATGCAGTATTAATTAGTTTGATCAATCCAGATATATTTAGAGATAGATAACGTTTTTATTTAGCAGTTAGTTGGTGGGCATAAACCATCAACAGCCTGAAGAATATTCCAGCATATTCTCCCAGAATCAGTGCATCTATTATTCGGAACAGACAGATCGATAGTATGAATGCATTATGGAATCTGAAGGTGTTTGAGACAAATCTGGTGACCGTGCACCAGAAAGGTCATACAACCATGCAGTCCCATACAAAAGAAAAAGCATACAGTACTATTTCTCTTAAAACAGACATCAATAGTAATATTTTACTTTTGGTCTAATGGTTGTTTAGTATGTATGGCAAAGGTACACTGCACTGAAATACATTTTAAACATGTCAGACCGCTGTCCCCTTTAATGTGCAAATACAATATTGAGAAAATATTGTGAAGATGATGGATAGAGAAGTTAGCTATTGCTATTAGCTTGTTTGTTCATTGTAAAGATTTAAAGGATTTTTTTCAGAGGAAAAATGCATGAGTCATTGCTGGGGGCAGCCATTGCAGATTTCCTTCTGAAAATTATAGTTGGTTGCTAGCTGTTATGCTGACCTTCTGGCCTCAATACATTGAGCCACTAACCCAGAGTGGGTGTGCAGGATTTTACTCTGACGTTAGTTTGACTTTCCTGCTCTGCATACTTGTTCCAGGGAGGAGCCTCAGAATTTATTGAAGCCAGAGGGTCAGCAAAAAGCCAGGCCAGGTATGTTCTGAAGTTGAGTCTCACACTCCTAGCCCATCCACAGATCCTGCACAGCCACCCTGAGACCACAGCTTTCCTGCAACGCTAATAGCGGAACATGTCAAAAGCTGGATACAACTTGTGCTCTTTATCCAGCGACTGACAGGTTACGCAAAAAGTATTAAACAGGAAGGGGTGGGGTAAATTTAGTGGGTGGAATACACCACTGGTCCACACATTCGTCTGATAACCTCATTTTGGTAAAAACATGGCTGGACTAATACTTCCTGTCCCCCAACTGCCTTCTGCTGCCCTCCTACTTTAGTTGGCTGGCTAAATGACTAGAAAAGTAGAGCTAACTGTTGCCCTTTTCTCCTAGCAATTTGTTTCTAGGTGTGGAGACCCAGATTGGATGAATTGTCAGAAAGCAGTACAATAATCCACCAACAAAAATGCAGAAACTGGGCAGGATTACCAACATGGAGGCTCAAGCCATATTGCAGTGACAGGCAAGATGGCATTTTGGAGCCATGTATATGGAATCTTTACATGGTTCTGCACACCTGTGCAAAGACCCAATCCCGGGATGTACAGGTGCTGCGTGTAATTGCATGCAGTTACATGCAATTACACGCAGACCCAAACCTGCACATTCGTGCGCGTCTGTGTGCCCGCACTTGGACGCAGACAGTGTGCATGCAAGTGTGGCCTCTCGGACCTGCATGGATTCGGTGCAGGTTCGGGTCTGTGTGTAACTGCTTGCAGCCATGTCTTCCCATAAGGAGGTACACACTGCTGCACACAATTACACAGAGCACCTGTTACTTCCGGGATTGGGTCTCTGCATGGGCATGCACAACGTATATACACACACGCCAGTGTGAATGACCCCTTATTCAGAGAAATGTTTTATTGATAGCAACTTTGTCAGTGGAGGGCATAAGTGTGTAGACCAGGGAACAAAATTATTAAGGCGAATGGAGAACCTTTGCTATGAGGAAAGACTGACTGAACTAAATGTATTCATTCTTGAAATTAGACATTTAGGAAGGGATACGATCACCTTGTTAAAAAAAAAACATAAATGGCCCACATACTAGTAAACGTGGTACAAAGCTGTTCATTTCCAACTGACAAGTGGGCACTCTTTCTGCTTGGAGGAAGAGATTTAAACTCTGCATAAGACTTATTTACAGCAACAGCTGTGAAAATATGGAATAGACGACCACAGAAGCAAGTTCTAGCCAACTCCTTCGATTGTTTAAACAATCTGAATGTGTTTCTAAAGGCACAAAATATATCTGGATATTATTTTTTAGAAGTTTTTTAGAAAACTGTAAATTGTTAAGGCAAGGAGTATACAATTTCCTTAGGGAGTAAGGAAACCCTTCTCTCCCCTATTGGAGCAAATTGGACCTCTTTTTATTGGGTTTTTTCTACCTCTGTAGGTTAAGGGTTCTTAGACTTGGGTTGATTTTCAATCTAACTATGTAACTATGATATGTGTTTGGTTGTTTGCAGCCTCTGGAAGTCCTGCTGTCCTAGGCCATGGCCTATATTGCCTATTAAGAAATTCAGCCCTGGGTAGCAGAAAAATATTGCGGCGATAAAAAGGATTAGATTAGATATTACACCTATCACATACAATATCCCCTAAGCCTTCAATACTGAGAGAACCAAATCCAACATCTACCTTCCCTGTCATTCTTCTTCTTCACAGATGTGTACCAATTACCTTCATACAGCTACCTGTAATATACTATATGTATATCACTCCCCCTCTGCTTCCATGTTAAAAGAATAGACAACTGCATGCCATCGACATGCAATATTTTAAAGTTACTTGACAAAAAATAAAAAATAAATTATAATGAAATTAAAAAAAAAGAATTTATACAAAACTACTTTATATTCCAGTGACTGATATCAACCCACACATAACAATTTAAATATTATTTACTGGCCCAATAAGAGCTCAGACAGTGTTGTTTTGCCCTCCAACAAAAACGACTCCCAGTTTTGGCATCACTAGCCTGCAGGAAGTATGATGTCATAGTGAGTGGTAATAATCTTATTTGTATTATGCGGCTAGTCCTCTAAGTGACCTTGCTAGTGCAATGAAATTGTTATTTTCCCTAGTTGCCAGCTTTTTACTGCAACACTTTATTCATGCCCTGCTGCTTCGCTTTATCATTGCTGACTTCCACAATCAATAATGCATTTTCATCAGGCAAAAATAAGAAAACTGGCAATGCAGCTATACAAGCGATATTTGGCATGTGAGGCAATCAGCTTTAAATATATGATCATTTCAGTATCTTATTTTGTTTAAGTAAGAATGCACACTCTGCAGATGTGAGAAAGGTGAAAGTCAAAATTAGCTCATATCCTAATTGTGGTGAAATATTTGCCCTCTGAAAACACTCTGGCAACTTATATAAATTATGAGAAATATTCCTATAAACCTATAAGGAGATTCTATACATGGTAAAAACATATTTATGAAAATCTGCATCAAGAAAAAAAATGGAAGCTTTAATTGCCAACCTCATTCTGAAAAGCCGAAGGCAGCCGTGTGAATAACCGACCCGAAGTGAAGTGAGCCGAACGCTGTTTGGCTATTCACTTCAGGCTTGTACAGCTGATTTCAGCCGTACATCGGATGAAATCAGCCGTCCTTCGGCTTGCTTCGGCTGTCTTCGGGTCGGCCGAACATGCACAGCATGTTCGGCTGACACAAAGTGCAGAAGGAGTTCGACTCAGCCAATCCAACATATGGATTGGCTGAGTCGAACTCAGCAGGCTACTCGCTGCTGTTAGGCCTATTCTCATAGCTATTCTGCTCGCTACCTCTGTGGTACCTAGAAGAATAGAAAAACTGTTTTAAAAAGTTTTTAAAAAAATAGAAAACGATTGGGCGGAGCTAGCAGTGACAGCTAGCTCCGCCCAACTGTTTCTATTGGCCGGTACCAGCTGTCATTACAATGAGAGCTCAGTGGAGCCGGCGGTGATATCAAAGCTCTCATTGTAATGACCAGTGACGTGCAGTGGCGTAACCAGAGTTATGGGCGCCCGGGGCAGACATTTTTTTTTCGCCCCCCCCATATTATATAAACATCCACT
>NW_017308229.1:129334-133498 GCF_000935625.1 Nanorana parkeri | reverse complement strand
GAGCCGGGCCGACTGTCAAACAGATCAATGTGATGTATGCCCAGTGTGCCTTCCAGGGCAGTGTGACACCAGCCACTCACTAGGCAGTCCATGTGTCGCTTCCCTATTCAGTGACGGATATGGTCCCACTCCAACTATCAGCCAAGCTCACTTGCCATAACGGAGCCTGTTGCCTTGATCTGTTTGACAGTCGGCCCAGCTCGCGGCCGGCGCCCCCCCCAAGGGTTGTTACGCCACTGGTGACGTGCGATACTTCTTGCTCGGGGTGAGGCATTCCCCAGCTGGTAACCTGGTAACCAGGGGACGCTGAACTGTCATTACACGCTGAGCATTAGCTCCCTGTTATCTGTTGATTCCCCTGCTATGTTTTTTTTTCTATTCTTTTGACAGCTGCCGCAGGCTGCCATCAGAGTAAAGAAATAAAAAAAAAACAAATAGCATAGGAATTAATAGCTAGACTGCTATTTTCCATTTCCAATTGCAATAGCCAATAGTAGGCTGGCTATTGCACCCGCCTACTGCTGCTGTCAATCAGCAGAGGTGGACCTGAAGTTCTCCATCAGGTCCACCTCTGATATAAAATGTAGTTTTATTTTTTCAGTGCCATGTTGTGACAGAAAAAAAATTGCTACTAAATTGAGAAAAAAGTCAGTTTTTAAAAAGTTTTCATCATCCTACTGTAAATTTTAAATATTCCAGTATTACAATTAACCATTTTTAAAGCTGCATCAGGTGATTATTTTTCTCAGTGGCATTTTGTTGATTTTAATGTCTTTTGACATCACAGTAGCCACTAAAAATGTCAAAAAATTAACCATGGAAATTATACCACCTGATGTGATAGAGATCATTCACTCTAGTCCTAGAGAAAACACAAAGAGCACAAATATGGGATATCCCATAATTAGCAGAAGAAAGTCTATAAAAAGGGATGCTTTCCTTCATTGTAATGTTGCACATGTAAAATAATTACCTCTGAAATTATAGCTTAGTGAAATCTTTTAGGCCTTTTACCACTGAAATTTGTAAATAACAAAGAAATGCCAAACCCACAATTTATCATTTACTGTATTGAATACCTTGTGATGTCTATAATTATTTTTTTATAAATAGAGTCATTTTAGTAGGATTTTTCTCTTTATTCTTAGCTAGTTAAAGAAGAACTCCGGGCAAATTACAAAAAACCCATGCAGCGGGGCTACCCCATACTGCAAGGGTTAACTGCCCATTTTAGTCTAGCCCCACTATAAGGGTTAATTTGTAATTTGCCCAAAGTTCTTCTTTAAAGCCGCTGAACTCGCAGCATGGTACAAGATAATCTCTAATTCCCTTAAAGTGATATTAAACTGTTGGTGTTTTTTAAAATTTAGCACTTACTTAATTTTTTTTGTTTTAAATTGCCCCCATTTCATAAAGTTATTTCAGGTTTCATACCGTGGCCCCTCCCCTGCTATTTACAGGTGTCTCCTTTGCCTAGCAGATTGCAAAGGAGAAACCTGTGCATGCGCGCTCCCATCCGGAACTGAGCTGAGCTGTGTGCTTCACACTGAAACACACAGCCCTCGACAAGCCACACCTCTGCTCCCACCTCCTTCCCCCCGACAGCATTTTGACAGCCTATCGCTGCCCTGTTCTCACTGTCCTCGGGATCCCTCTTCTACAACCTGGAACTTTGGGGAAGCAGCGCAGACTTTTTTGGAGCCAGTGGCGGTGAACATGAATGAGAGGTAAGTGTTTGGAGGTGGGGACATGCAAAGGTACTGGAGTGTTTTTTACCTTAATGCAGGGAATGCATTAAGGTAGAAACGATTGAGCTTTTGTTACTACTTTAAATCTAAAAAAAGTGTACACATATTTTATTGATCATATGCTAGTATCATATGTATCAAGACCTACATACATTTGGTGCTCTTGCAGTCAACGTAAATAGGTGAATATATTTGCAGCAAAATATTATTTGGAGTAGCATTTGTTATTAAAAACTGTATGTTAAAACATGGTAGATGTGCATGCTAAATGCTGTGTATGTGTAACAATCCTTCAAATAAATATTCTGAAAAATAAAAAGACTTTGGGGTCTATTCACGAAGCTGCCAAAGGATCTGGCCGTAGCTTCGGCCGATCCTTCGGCTAGTTTCGGCCCCAGGACCCCTTCGGTTCAGTAGAACCAAAGGGGTGCTGTACGGGCTATTCACAATAGCCCGTACAGCTCCCGAACATGGCCGAGCGGCTCAGTCGAGCCGAACGCATATGCATCGGCTCGGCTGAGCCATGCTGAAAGCTGAAGCTGGCCAAATTTCACTTCAGATCGGTCATTCACTCGGCTGCCCTCGGCAGCTTAGTGAATAGACCCCTAAAGCTTTTGTTCCTTAAAATTATCAGTGTTTGTTTTGGGATGATTCAATGACCACCCATTATCACAAAAACAGTTTCCTGCAGTAATCTCTGCCAATGTAAAGAAAAGTAAAGTTTAATACCTTAGGGAAAAAAATAGACATACAGAATTGCATACTTCCAATGTGTTTACATTAATTTCCCATTAGATCTAATGCATTTAATATTTGGTTTAGTAATTTCCCCCACATTTGAGAAGAGTCTTACAACTGCATTTAGAGCTAGCTTTTAAGCATTTGCAATATGTTTCCATAGAGCTTTATTATGTGGCCCAAATTCAATAACACATGATAACAAATAGGTCTAGATACATCTTTAAAAAAATACCACTGACTACATATTTCATTGTGATTAGGGTATTCCAAGTGGCGATAACATAAGTTAGGTTAAGAAACATTTCTCTAGAGCAGAAAGTCCAGATGCATATTGAATGATTACATCACACTGGTAGTTTTGGTAGGTCCAGTTAAATCCCATGTTACTTAATGTAAGTGCCAAAACACGTGAGAGATATTTGGCAATAGCTCATGATTTCGTAGGACTATGCAGGGTGCAAGCAACTGAAAGATTAATTTAAAGCTGGCCATACACATCTGTTCCGTGCATCAATCCATGCTCATCTGACATACGCATTCACAATTCAATGCATGTTAGATGATCTCCCATTACTTTTATTTTAGCACAGCAATACACAGAAGAAGGATAATTCATTCTATTAGCTCTTTTGTATCAGCAAAACAGATCATCAATCAGACAATGGTCTCCTAATGTGACTAAACACCACTCTGTGTAAAGTTTGTTATATAGTCATTAGCATTTTGCAATCTCTTCCCCCGCAGGGCTACCTTTAGTTCCCAAAATAATTCAGATCAATCTGTTTTGGAGCAATAAGGGTAATATATTTTACTATTACAACAAAAAAGCCTACACCAACCTTTTTACCAAAGGGAAACCCTTTTCTAATTTTTAAGTATCATAAAAAAATTATTTACCTACAGTTAATGGTACCTTAGCTTGATAAGTAAGTTGTAGATATAATAATAAATGGACGAATATGGTATACATAGTGTATTTTTTACATTGGTAGTGAACGAAAAAGGCCCCCCTTACATTGGTGATAATTGCAAAAGCTGTCACCTCAGATTGGTGGCCAGTAAGTAAAGAAACCCATTTCATCGGTGGTCATTTGCACAATAATTAGTGGGAGATCATCCCCTTAAGTGGTCAGTGGGAAAATGCTCACTGTGCACACACCTAAAAAAATAGTTGGTGTCAGTGATTACTTACCTGAGAGACAAAGAGGATTATTATGTTTGAAATAATCCATCAAGGAAATTACGGGAGACAAAATAAAGTTATACTTCTCTCCCTCATAAAGTATAAAACATGATTTTAATGCAAGGTACATAGTTTCCAACCAGTTTTCATGATATCAAGTCTTAGGCCTCATTCACTCTGGCAGTGTCAAACCTGCATGTATATGCATTTAGAGCACATTTCTAAATGCATATAAAAGCAGGTAAGGATTTTTGAATGGTATCATACAGCCTGGGCATTTACCCAGCTTGGTTTAGCTGCATTTAGATAAAATAGAATTCTGTGCATATAAAATCTGATTAGAAACTCTAAACATGGATATACTGATGTAAATGTGGCTAAGTGCTGCAAAACACAACTAAACGTGACTGAACTTGCTTTAAAGCTGTCACCACATGAAGCTTTGCTTGTGCAATTTCTTCATTAGATATTTTTAAATATGGGAATATATAT
>NW_017308229.1:100635-129252 GCF_000935625.1 Nanorana parkeri | reverse complement strand
TATATATCATTGACTGCATCCATCTGGATGTTATGTCACTCTCAGTTGCTCAATTGTGTTACTGTGAATCTGTTTTCTTTAAAGGCCTAGCTATGTCTTGTTTGCTAACTACATGTCACATGGGGGTAAACAGCAACCTCATTTAAATTCTCCAATCAGGATGCGCCCAATATACATTTTGTAGCCACTGTGCAGAAAGGAGGATCTAAAGGTATTGATAGCAAGCCATGTGCTCTCTTGTACCTGGGACACAAAGACATGCTGAGAGGTAAAACACCACCATACTTGTACTGTACATTGTCTTGTAAATGTTGTGTTATTTGTAAATATGTAACCCTACCAATAAATGTATATTGCCGATTGAGCTACTTCTTTTGTCTAAGAACCCTCATATCTAGGGGTGTTTATGTGAATATTCTTATAGTGATTAAAATATATTTACATATCCACTTTACCTAGGTAACAGTTGGCGACTACTCCTTGGACACAAAATTGGTAGTCTCTTTCAATAATATTTTAACATGTTGCAATATTTACAAAGGCATATTAATGAAGGATGTGTTTTATTGAAATATATTTACATATCCACTTTACCTGAGTGACAAAGCACAAACCTTAAAAAGGGATCTGGGATACATAAAAAATTTTTTTACTGCCCAGATATTTGCTCCTGGTTTAGACAATCTAAATGCAGGAGCGCAATTGCGAATTAAGTCATTCATACCTCCATTCACTGTCTTGTTAAACAAGCAGACTATCAGACAGTTATATAGGTTCCTATTCATAAGCATGTATATAATAGCCCATAACAACCAATCAGATTCCGACACTAACATTCTAACTGCAATTTTTCAGTGTGTTTAGTTACAGCAATCTCTACAAAAGATAGTTGTCATCAGCAGTTCTCATTACAGAAATTATATCAAAGTCAAAAGGTTTTTAATCTATTTAAAATGCTGATAAAATAACTTACAATGGACGCTGCTTCTTGATGTTTAAAAGTTTTAGTTTCCTACAGAATCAGCTGGTTCCCTGAACACTGGTTCGGACTTCCTGTTTTAGAATGACTCCTTTCTCAAGCAGAGTACTGTGGAGTCACCGTTCCGTGTTCTAGTAAGCTGTGTGTGACTCTACAAACACACAGACATAGCAAATCAGGCTACTCCCCTCCCCCCTGGCCCCTCTCCTCCTTCTTTAAGCTAGTAGATGAACAGTTGCTGGAGTCTGCACTGTCCTTTGTGATCTTGTACTGGAAAGAAGGTTCAACAGTAAAAAGACCCAGAAGAATGTCAGGCATCTTGAAAGTAAAGGTACTTGAGCTAAGAAAGCAGGAGATCTTCCATAGCTTCCTAGATGGCTGGGACATGTATAATAGAGGACACATATAGGATGTCATGTTGAAGGTTTTGAGTAAAAAAAAAAAAAAAGAGAGATAAAGGAGAAACAAACCTGGCGAAGGTACACCTTAGCTGACTGATATGGAATTTCTTTAAAGTTTAAGATTTTCTTTTCATAACACTAAACATAATGTCACAGGGTGACCTAAAACTCTTTGAACAAAAAGTGACTACAATAAAATACAGCTTGGGAACGTGTGCACAGGGCACATTTCAACCTAAATACTGTGACAAACCAAGTGATATCTTAAACCAAACTCTGCCAGTTCAATGTCCGGCTCAATTGCCATTACTGTGGCAAATTATATTTCTTTTTCATTTTCAAAGAACATTATTATTGGGTTTTTTTTTTGTTTTTCCCATAAAAAGGATTTTGATAACAAAGAGGCAAGTTTTCAAGGATTTTGCAAGGAGGAAGTAAAATGCATTTACAGCAGGTTGATTTAACCTCAAAGGATTCTTAGAAAATGTGCAGCGAAAAGCTGAAAGTTTAGAATGGTTTTTGAACATTAAAGTCTATGGCTTAAAAGCATTCTTAATACACGTAAAGCTTAGAAAAGATCTTTAATATTTGTCTTGTTAGTGGAATCTTAATAACAGGATCTAAGGAAGTAATAATAGTAAAATAAGTGCTACTAGAAGTATGTGTCAGATTTTCCTTCATATGTATTATTATTGGGGTTTTTTGTTTTGTTTTCTACATTCCTTGAAACTGCAAGAAGCACAATGACTTTTCTGACATTATGTTTCACTATACATTACTAAGATGCTCTTGAAAAACTGTGTCATGTACTGTAATTGCCGAGTTACTTTAGTCTTGACTGTTGTAAAAAACTGTTGTAAAGAAACTTTTCTATAAGTTTATGGAGTTTGCAGGTACAAAAGTTGTACAAGATGTCGAATAACAGTTTTCCTTCATGATCACCTTTACTTGAACAGGGTTTTTCATGTGCTGCAATATTCTTTAGAACAGTCTTCCCCGTGCAATTGCATACTTACCAAGCTTTCAGAATTTTGTACGACTCTCGGGTTGGTTTACTAAAGGCAAATAGGCTGTTCACTTTGCAAGGGAATTTGTACTTTGCAAAGGAAGTTTCCCTCAGCTTAGTAATTATGGGGACATTTCACTTTGTAAAGAATACCCAATCATATGCAAGAAGAAGAAAAAAAACATTCTTCCTGGACATGATTGGGTGATGGAAGTCAGCAGAGCTTCCCCATATTCACTAAACCAAGGGGAAACTTCCCCTGCTAAGTGCAAATTCCCTTCCACAGTGAACAGCCTATTTGGCTTTAGTAAATCAACGCCTCTTTAGCAAAACCCACCTCATTTGGAAGCCATGATATGGCTGATTTGTGAGAACTAGACCCAAAAAAACGAAAGCAAAAATGGAGATATTGGTTATGTCCGCAAATCATATTGCATTTTTCCAATGGGATTTAAAAATAGGCACCGAGCCATGGAGGGGCTGTGCAAAACAAATTCCAGACGGTGGCTGAATCATGCTTTATCTGACCAACCTTTTGTGCCTATTGCTGGACAATAATAATAGCAGTTGACTATTCCTGGCTGACAACTATAGTTAACACGCTTGTGTGGCTATCAAGCATCCATGATTTAGCGGTCAGGTTGTTTTCTAGCAGATAACCGTTGCCTGCTCTTAAGACATTGTGAGTGTTTAGACACGCTATTTAAATGCTTGCTGCTTTTTTTATTGCTCAAATATACATTCCTTTTCAAAGTCTGTTTTCATTACACTCCTATATGTTAATCTAAATGACAGTTTTCAGCTAAATATCAGAGGAAAATTCCATCCTGATTCAGTCTTGAAATATGCATAACTGGCTTGTAATTGTCTATCAAGCATAAATACTGTGTGTGTAGCATGTAACGCATCCTGACATGAAAAACACAATATTTTTTAAAGGACTTTGCTTATTTCATGACAGCTTGCATTATTTGCTGAGATTGTTTAAGTTCTTTTTTGTGTGTGTGTATTGAAATAAAAAGGCAAAAGAGTAAAAAAAAAAACAGCAATGAGATTAAGACCTAATTAAAAATACCTTTGATAAAGAAAAGAAGCTCTCACATCTAAGGAATGCAATACAATCCCAATTATCACTTCCACTTAATTACTGTAACCTGGAAGAATTTGAGCAGCCGTTGGATATAACATTGTTAAATTTTAATAGAGATGCGTATGTATTCAAATTTATGGAAATCTGTTTTCAACTTTCCAAGGCAGTTCTGTGTCGAGCTCCCAATGGAAACAAGAATTTGGTCTCCGCTGGATTATTCAATTGAATAAAAAATATAAAATTAAATATATAAATAATTCATAGTCGAAAACGATTTGAGCAGCACCAATCACTGAATCCTTGTCTTGGAGATAATGCCCCTGTGCTGTCTACAAAGAGGATCAACTGTGTATTGCAGAGTGCTGGCTAAGTGTATTTCACTAGCTTGTGCTCTTTTAATCCATATGCTATAACTTGCTGTGCACGTTTAACTTAATTAACAACAATTGTTATTCTTATTCTTAACAATCCTTTAGTAATATTAGCTCACACGTATATTATGCTGCACACGCAAGCTATAAAATGTTCATGACGTTTTTAAGCATATCTGCCACCAGAAAGCCATCACATTAAACAAATATCTGAAGAGACAACCTCCAACTACACTTAAGTTACTGTGACTTAAAGAACAGTATTACAGTTGCATGGTTTCTTCTGTATCCACTTTTTTTAAAATATAAAACCATATACAGTAGCCATCTTCTGGCCAGATTTAAATATTCCATATTGCTAAAGTGTCGTTCTACATCAAACCCGAAGTGTGTGGATCAGCTGGTTGAAATAAATTACATTCTGACTTCTTATATGTCTTGAGTACAGTGGTGGTGACATCTCTGTCCTTGCGTTTTTGGATCTGCCCATCTAGGGAAATGAACTGGATGGAGAGCCAAGCAGTCCAGTGAACTGGAAGATATGGTGTGGTGTAAATGTTCATGATCCCCTGTAGTGGGGGTTTCTCAGTAATGGAGGGTAATATATTTTTTCATTAGAGATACAGAAATATGTGAATATATAAATCATCAAAATCCACCAACCTACCCAGCATTGATATTTTGTTCATGAGTAAATACCAGTAGATTGATTTACCCACTAGCTTCCAACACCATTCAAAGCCCAACTACAGGCTGGCAGATTGGGCACAAACCCTCCTTTTTCCTGGCATCCCCTTTCTGGTTATGTGACCAGTGGGGTCCTCTTCTAACCTCCAGCAGTAAGCAGTACTTACTCCTGCATATAATTACGTGAGTGTCATTTGGTGCCAGGGGCCAGGCCGGCATGATTGCGCTTGACAACCTGGGCTCACAGAAAGTGGATTAAACATTAAACAATAAAGGTGATCAGCGCCAGTAAGTGTAATGTGGAAATATGAGCTACCAAGCACTAAGGATATAACTAAATATCTGTAAAATGTGAAAAGACAATATTGTGCCGAGCTAATAATCATACATATCTAATAAATTGAAACATATATAAATGAGTCACATATATGAGCCTTCAAACAAATGAGGCATAAGAAATATCTACACACATACAAAAAAGCAATATAGGCAAAAAAAGTCCCAAGGAAAAAACAAACGCAAACAATGGTGATTGTGCAAAAAATTCCTCAGATGATTCGCAGCCAATGTGCATATAACTCTCAGGTAAGGATAATCACACAATGCAGGCAGACCTTCACCTCCACCCAGTGAGTGATGATAACAAGTGAATGCTCACCTGGCGAGGTAGACCCACAGAGCTAGGTCAAATGCACTTTTTCCCTTCTTAATGGGGGAGGGAAGCCCATGCACAGAAAAAAGCGATAAGGTCTCCTCAGATCACAGGTACCAGTATAAATCCAGGTGGAAAGAGAAAAAGGACAAGGACATAGTGCGTAACGTCCAATAAAATGCAATTTATTATATAAAAAATGCGTACTCACAATGGTGTAAACAGTACAGGCATTGGGTATTGCTGGATCATACCAGCAGGACAAAGGGCAGCAAAGTGATAAGAAAACTGTTCGTCCGGTCATCGTGGTGACATCAGGAGCTCTGCCGGACGAACAGTTTTCTTATCACTTTGCTGCCCTTTGTCCTGCTGGTATGATCCAGCAATACCCAATGCCTGTACTGTTTACACCATTGTGAGTACGCATTTTTTATATAATAAATTGCATTTTATTGGACGTTACGCACTATGTCCTTGTCCTTTTTCTCTTTCCACCTGGATTTATACTGGTACCTGTGATCTGAGGAGACCTTATCGCCTTTTTCTGTGCATGGGCTTCCCTCCCCCATTAAGAAGGGAAAAAGTGCATTTGACCTAGCTCTGTGGGTCTACCTCCCCAGGTGAGCATTCACTTGTTATCATCACTCACTGGGTGGAGGTGAAGGTCTGCCTGCATTGTGTGATTATCCTTACCTGAGAGTTATATGCACATTGGCTGCGAATCATCTGAGGAATTTTTTGCACAATCACCATTGTTTGCGTTTGTTTTTTCCTTGGGACTTTTTTTGCCTATATTGCTTTTTTGTATGGATTAAACATTGCTGGCCATTATTCATATAGAACCATGATGAGAGCAGGACAGAGAAGAGTGTCATTGCAACATAGGGACAGAGAGCAAGGGAGAATTGCAGAGAAAGCTGTATTTTGTATTATAGACCAAAACTATTGACACTGGCTCACCAGTCATGGAGTCCTACTTTTTGAATCTATGTTATGTATTAACCTCCCAGGCGGTATTCCCGAGTGTGGCTCGGGGTTAATTTTCAGTACCAAGAGCGGGAACCCCGAGCCACACTTGGGATTGCGCAAAAGTGTCACTTACCTTGTCCCCGCGAGCCCGCTGTGTCCTCTGCTGTGTGCGCCCGGCCGATGCCGGCATTCGGCTTTCAGTTTTGCTTTCGGGAGTCACAGCGGGCGGCAGAGCCGATGGTAAATTCATCCAAGAGGTATTAAAAGCTGGTGTTTGAATTTCCCAGCATCTCACCAAAACATCTCACCAGTTTTCATTCGGCTGACCATTAAATACTCCCTGCAACAGGATTGAAGATGTGTTGAATAGTGTAATAAAATATATTGAACAGTTAGGTAACAGCCAGAAATGGTTATTGCCTACATGCCTGATAAACTGATAGATTAATACACATTCTAGTGTGAAAACTGATTGATATTGATTCAGAGACTACTCAGAGACTACTAAGGTTTACTCATAATCAATAGTATTTCTCTTTTTATTGGAAAGCATTATTATATTAAATTACAAAAGTTAGATTACAGCTGCATTACCAGTTCTCTCTAAAAAGTCAATTTTACTGGAAGTTTAGCTCTAATGCTGTCTTACTTTCATTTTTCATTTTTTTAATGAACAATACTATTCATGTTTTCAGCTTTAATACCCTGGCCCAGGATCATATAGGACTAATATAAAAAATCAGGCTTATTCAAGAAGGCAGTACAGAGAACAATGATGATGTTTGAAACACTCTAGCCAACAGATGTGAATGTGCAACTACTGTATGTAGAGCACTGAGTCAATTGTCGGCACTATATAAATACCTATAATAAATAAATAAAATAATTAAATAAACAGTAGTCAATCAGATTTCAGTTCACTGGGGTTAGGTCAGCAGAGTTATGGGTTCCCTTTGCATTGCTTTACTGAATAGGCCCATAAGTCTTCACATAAACAATGACTAGCTTATAATACGACAGAAAGTGCTTGTCATGTCATTGTAGAACAACTAATGTTAGTAATTGGTATATGCAACTCTATCATCTGATATTTATCTATTATTTCATCTGGCAAGGTTGAACATGTGATCACTCAATACTGCCTTTTAAATGGTTAGAGCACTTGGCAACCCCCGAAACAATGAATTAAGTAGCAAAGCCAGAGGCTGAGATTGACATTTTTTCAAACTTGCACTCAATTCTTTATTATAGGCATCTCTATTAAGTATCAGTTTTCATAAACTATTCAGCTAAAAGATCTGGGAAGTTTCAGATTGTCCTTGTTATAAGAAGAGCTTACCTTAAGCTCTGTGAAAGGTGAGCTTTCACAGCACCCTCTGTAGTGGCTTCCAATGTGCATATGTCACAACATCGTTACACCATCATGGGAAAATATGATGATACGATGATGACATCAATATGCAGAACTTGGAATTACATTATGTCCGATTTAAAGCCTGAGGGAGTGAAACTACTCTTGTGAACAGAGGAATGCCTCTTTATTACTGTGTCACCTTGGTCAGAATTGCTAGAACTAAAATATTTGAGCATATTGATAACTGTCTTGCCCTAAAATACATGATGAAAAAGTGATATACTACTCATTTTTTTATATAACATAAAGCCAGAGGCGTGTAACATCACCATATTTTATTATAATCATCTTTTAACAAGCATTTTTTGAATGGGCTGCACCAGAACAGACAAATAAACCATCAAGCACCATCTTTTTTTACAAAGCAGTAATATGTTGCCATGTGTTTTGATGCCCTGTAACACACGTGTGTCAAAAGTGCATTTCCTTAAAAAAGAATGGCTCTGCAATGGACAGGAGTGAATGGGCCATAGAATTTAGTTCCACCTGTTTACAAAAGTGTCCAAACTACCATCTTGAAATTTTTATTATTTTATGCAAATTAGGATACAAGATAAATTAAGCTTCAGGGACTCATTGTTTGCCCTGTCTAAGTCTGTCCTTCAGCAAGAGCCCTTCTAACATAATAAAGGTACTTCATCAGAACAGTCACACTGACTATGCTGCTATGTGAGGCATACTATGAAGATTAGTGAGGTATTTGTGCTGATAAACCTTAGGTGCAAGAGAACCAGATTTGGTTGAACCAAAGGGGATCAGATGCAATGAGGATATAACATCATAAAACAGTATTCTGCGGAATGTGAAACTTTTATCTTTTTATTATTAAAACTTCAAGAGGGGACTAGATAAAAATAGAGTTAAATAAGAAATCCCATTTAATTAACTACACAGAAAATTTGCTAGGTGCCCTTTCTATAGAATTTCATAACTAGAAATAAAAAAATACAGCAGATAAGAAAAACATTGAGAGAGATTAAAATAGAAGTCAAAAGAAAGCTTGTTTTGCTTTACCTTTCACTATTTTGTATTGTATTGAGGAAATGACAAATCACTCACTGCCCTCCTGCTGGATATATTGCATTTTATCAAAACAGGTACAAGTCAGAATGTTTTTGACTCTAGATTGTATGTAATGCAAATGCATCAAGTGCTAGACAAACCTGGATAAATAATTCAGCAACAGCTGGAAACAGGAAATAGAATGTCTGCTTTCATAGGGAAATGCTTTTCTTCCACTTGGAAGAATCACTGATCCTTCTCTACATCTGCCTTTTTGGTTTCAGAAAAGCTCCCCTCAGCTGTGCACATGCTTGATTTATTTTACTGGATTTTATTTTCTCAGCTATGAGGCATAACCTCTTTCCTTTTTTTTTATTTGTATTTTTAGACTACCATTGCTTAAGACATCTTCACAGAATTGCTCTCTGGTGCCCAGGACGTCAGCAGCGGTGTAAGGGTTAAACAAAATGTCAAGACGTTTTCAGCATTATTGCCAGAAACCACAAGATTCAATTTCAGCTTATTTGGGTTAAATGGACACAGCTTAAAATCACCTAGGCTGCAATGAGTGACTTAAGCTATTCTCAATGTTGTCTGAGAATATTTAGACTGAAGGGTTTGTATCTAACCTGTGCTGATAATAAGAGCTTGCAATTCATGGGTGGAAACGGGGTGAATTTAATAATAACAAATCATCTGTAGGCTGAATCAAAATGATTTTACATTTTTTCTATTTGTATTAAGCCCCAGTGGCTGTGTCAAAGCAGCTTTAGTTATCATCTTGCGATCTATATGCCTCAAGACCAATCTTTTATATAACATCAAACGGTTTGGCTGATCGATTGATTCCGTCATGGAGGTTTGCGAGGTTTGGGATTAATGCAAGCAGCTTGGAGAGATTGAAAAGCAGAATAAGTAGTACAAGTAAGACAGTTCAGTGAGCCAAAAACATGGAAAGGTTAGATAACCGCATGTTCATCGGGGAAAAAAATAGATGCTCTATTCATAATGGGACTAAACTATCCTCTAGGAGAGTTATTTAAAGATTTATTTAAATATGAGTGAGGGCTATTGAAAGGATAATATCTGAAAGGATAATATCTGAACCAGAATCAAAATGACCAAAGTTCTTTTTGATCAGCTTTAACTAAAGATGATTTGTAAGGGGTGAATAGGAGGTGCTGGACCTGATCTGGGTTTAGTTTCCCTAAGTGGCGTAGGGACTGTGTGTGCAAAGGGACTATGCTGTAGCGCATGTTGGCTCTGAATAGGCAACTCTCAAAACAAAAGGGTCTCAGAAAGGGCTCCTCATAAGGAATCCAAAAAACGGACCCCCTTCCCCCCCTTCCCCCCCTCCCCCCAAGATAGCTGTAGTATTTATTTTGTCATAAGTGCTAAGATTACAATCCAACACGTTTTGAGGAGATACAAAACTCCCCCTTCGTAAGGGCTTAAATGACAGATAGTGGTGAAATGGACTCAAAAAAGTTACGTGGATGCTGGAGTGGAATTTCCCCTTCTTAAAAAATGGCTTCTTCTGTCCTACTTCTTTTCACAGCAGAACTCAGCTGATGTGCAGTAATGCTGTTGTGTAGCGGGATCCACCTACTGATCACCGCGGTGGTCGCGTGCTGGTCTGCGTGCATTTCACATGTTTCAGCTGCGCGGCAACCGACATCTATTAACTCTCTTTGTTGCCCTGGCTACCTTTGAAGTGGCTCAGATCCCCTGGAATACTTTGAACACAGGGCTCTCAAGGGACTCAAGGCCTCAGGTGGAATCTCAGCGCATCGCCACCTCTGAGAGCAACCTGTTCTTGGCCTGACCAGTATTGCGTGATCTCTCCCAACATACATTCCCTTACATTGTTACTGCAGCAGTCCAGCCCTCCACAAGTTCGCTTCCTGGAGAAACCTCCCATCTTAGAGGTTGGGGGAAGGATCAGTCCACACACACAGAGCCTTTTGTAACTTTTACTTAAACATCTTCTTATGTACAATATGATACAGGCTTCAGTCATCCCATTCACTGATGACAGTACATTACTTGTTTAAGCACACAGGAATAGTTACCAACAGATAGCAGAGAGGAGATCAGTCAAGATGTAGCACAGAGCCAGTGGAAAGGTATTGCCCAGAGTCCTGCATCCTACAGTGATGCGAGTAGTCTCATCAGATAGTGCTGCGCCTGCCCTCCTTTGCTCCCCCCCATAGGGAATGCTGTCGGATATCCACAGCGACTACATGGTGACAGGCCTGGTCCGGTGCCTTCCCAAGGACCAGCCTTCTGTAAATCACTCTGTCTTTACTGTGCCAACTGCACATGAGCCTTCCCTGGCAGCTGCCCCACCCAAAAATATATATATATATCTGGCTCTCCCTGGACATAGAGTTCCCTCAGGGCAGAGCAACCGTTAACTCTAAAGTGACTCCCTCAGTCACTCACTATTTCCTGTGGGGACATCTGGTGGCAGATTGGCATCCTCATTCCTGCCCACTACCCTACAATGCCCAATCAAGAAAGTTGGTGAAGCTCCTAAAGAGTATACGTCGAGAGATGTAAATCACCTCAAATTAAACCAATGATGTATTTAACTAAGCCAATACTTAAATGTATTTTTACATAGTATTTCAGCCTGCATTTATACTAAACTCCTGTAATTCCATGCAAATCAGAACTCAGACTGGGAGATAAAGGGGCAGCAGTCAGCCAGGCTCTATTGCCGTGTCATGGATCTAACAAGTAGAACTTGTTGATTGGAGGAGAGAGTATAGAGGTGACCTCATTATGGTGCAGCAACTTCTTCACTCTTCAGTCACAGTATTGACTGTAGTGAAAAAAAAAAAATTAGGATTTTATATAAATCTGGCCTTGATTAGAAAACGGGTTGTGCAGAAATACAAATGCAGTGCCCGGTAAGACAGTTCACCTATTTATATTTCAACTGTGTGTTTAGGTGTTTGCCTATTGTTTAAGACTAAAAGTTTAAAGGATTTCCAAAGCCTTTTTTGCAATTGAATAGGAACATACCAAAAACAGAAAATTGTGTCAAGTTAAGTGGCATAAGAAAATAACCCTGTACACTATGATGTCCAAAAGAAGGCATCATGTATATGAGTATTTATTAAAGTGATATTAAAGTCACATTGTTTTTAAGCTATTTCAAATGCTGATTAAACTAGTTACAATAGATGCTTCTCTTTGATGTTTAAAATTTTTGGTTTCCTGCAGAATTGAGCAGTGGCTCAGATATCCTGTTTTAGGGTGAGTTCTTTCCCTTGCAGGGTCCTATAGAGTCACCCTTGTCTGTGCTAGTAAGCTGTGCGTGTCTCCACAAATACATGTAAGGTCTTGAACCCTCCTAAGCATCTTATTTTGAATTGTATTTTAACTGTAATGTATCCCTTATAGTGTAAAGTTCTGTGCACACTGTTGGTGCTATATAAATCCTGAATGATAATACAAATAATAATAATAATAGGCACAGGAAGGCCTTCTTCCTCCTTTCTTCTCCAGGGTAGTAGATGGGCAGCTGCTGGAAACTGCTGTTTGATTGTGATCTTGTACTGGACTGGAAGTGCAAGGAAGCAGAGCTAAGGGGGTTGGAGCCAGCTGTTCAAATACATGATGAGCGTAAGTGTTTTTACATACATTTAAATAAATGCTTTGCTGTTCAATCTATGTTTGTGTGATATGGATTCATTATTGGAAAACATTTGACAGTTTCATACTACTGTTATGGAATCTCTATTTTAAACGCCAGGGTATGGAACTTCCTATGCTTGTTAGTGCGTGGTCTTCTGCACATGCACACAAAAACATGCACAGTACAAAACCTCTCTGCATATGTTTTACTGAGGCTTTTAACACATTTTACGAGATCCATGATAGATACTAGCAAAAACTTTAAGCTGCACACTACTGATCCATATAACTCAAAACAGCTGTATTAGCCCAGGAGCAATAAGGACATTCCACTAATGCTTCCCACTGACATATTTCATCCCTACTATGCGCAATTAAGCATCAGTAGGGGGTGGAACGCGTCAGTAGGAGGTGTGGTTGAAGTGTCCGTATTGCTGTTAGACTATTAAAGTTGTTTTGAGCTATAGGGATCAGCAGTGTGAAACTTCGTGTTTTTAGTGGAGATAATTTTGGAAGTGACAAATTCGGGTAGCAGATGGGGCCCGCTGCAGAAATGGACACAGCTCTGGACCTAAAACCAATATTGTGGATTTATACCCATACCCATTATAGAACTATGTGATCTATTGATGCCCTTTTATTCCTATTATTATGCACATTTAAAAAGGCTTACAATGGTTTACAATTTTTTGTTTTAGGCACACAGCAGCTTGACTGGCATACATTTGGAAGCAGGACCATACAATTCATGGCAAACTAAATGCTGTAGTATATACCTGTGTATCCAGTTTCATGGCAAAGTACATTTTGGGAGCATGTGATTTGCCTTTTCACGCACCATTGATCTCTTATGCTTTAGTAAATCAGGTTCAATGCTTGATGGCAGCAGTGCTAACAGGATGAGCCCAGTGACTGACAGCTGTGAAGGATTGTGTCAAAGGTATAATAATGGGCCCTTGCACAACAAATATGTCTTGCTATAATGTTAACCATTAATAGCATATAATGTTTTTTGGGGGGTTTTACCAATAAGCCACCCATAGCTTAATAGTGCCTGGTTTATTTTTTGCTTTGAAAACAATAGCTTCCTCTCTTTATTAAGCAGCCGCCATTTTAGGTAAAAGAGTGGCTGAAGAGAGTTGAGCAGATCAAAGCAGTTTGGGAACTTCAATAAGATTTTTTTTGGAAAGTCTGTTGTATTCAATAAAATACTTTCTTAGTAATGATATACTTTGTAAATATTGCTAACAGCAATCAAACCTTTTATGGATGGTTTTGCCTGTACGTATAAAGACAATTAGGGCCCATTCACACCAATTGCGGTGCATTCCAGACTTTAATGCACCACCCCGCCCCAGAACGAAGGGGGGACGTTTTGTGAGCGATTGCTGTGCGTTCCAGCAGCTGCCGCTCTGGAAAACACCGCAATTGGTGTGAATGGGCCCTGAGCAATTGCAATTGGTGTGAATGGGCCTTTATACAGTAGTGAGGTCAAGGCATACTTCTACGTTGCAGTTTTAGCAAAACTAACCAACAACATCACTTGCTAGTTTTACAAAAATTGTAACATTATCAGCCATCATGTCTATGATAAATATTTGCAGTTACTTTAATTTCACTATACATAGCTCAAAATGTAAATACTCAAGCATAGATTTAATTTAGCATACGACAGAGATTATGACAGAAAACATTTAAACCAAGCTATTCATTACAGGGACAGAATACTGAATCACAGAATAATTTATTTTTTTATAGGTCAGCCAGAGATTGACTATTTACAGGTGGAATATTTGATTTAGCAATGAAAGCAATTTATATACAACAACCATTTCTGTTTAACAGCGGGGTTCTGACTAACAATGTAAAAAGGTTTCCAAGAAGATGCAAAGAAGAACTTTCTTTACAATTGCACAAACAGAAAACTTTGAAGGTAATTGGTCTTATACAATGTTCAATATTTGTCCTACCATATTTAAAGGTATACTGCAGTTGAATTTGAAAGGGAGTACACCCTATCTGTACAATATATCAGTTTTTATCCAGGCATTGCAGTAGGGCAGGGTAGCCAAACTTTAGCCCTCCAGCAGTTGCAGAGCTTCAAGTCTCATATAGCATCACAAGAATGTGACAGACACAGGCATAACCAGAGGAAAATGTATGATGGATTTGTAGTTTCACCACACCTGGAGGGCCAGAGTTTGGCTACTCCTGCAGTAGGACATCAGTCCCCCCTACTTATTTTATTTGGGAATGATCTGAGAACCTCTGCTTGTAATGCACTATTCTCAAACATGCCCACTGCAGGTTTCTACCTGTCTCTAACAATCTGAAAGCCTCAGGAAAAAAAAAATATCAGTATTAAAGTAGAAATTCCAAGTTACAAAAAATCTTCTCATTGTGTATTAATATTTTAAATGTTGTGAATATGCATGGAGACATCTTTTCTTATGACATATGTCGGCTGTGATTCCTGATTGGAAGTGCCAATGTAAAGCATGTAAAGGCTTGTTAAAATGTTTATCTAAACCTCAGCTTTATGTTACTTAAAATTTCAGTTTATGTTTTCCACATATACTGTCTGTCCAAAAATAAAGGTCACACACTCTAATATTCCATTGGACCCGTTTAGCTTTGATTACGGCACACATTTGCCGTGGCATTGTTTTGATAAGCGTATACAATGTCACAACATTTATTTCCATTCAGAGTTGCATTCATTTTTCAACAAGATCTTGTAGTGATGATGGGAGAGTCGGACCACTGCGTACATTTTCTCCAGCTTAATGATTGGGGTTAAGGTCTTGACTCTGTGGTGGCCAATCCATGTGTGAAAATTATGTCTTATGCTCCTTGTACCACTCTTTCACAATTTGAGCCTGATGAATTCTGGCATTGTCATGTTGGAATATGCCCATGGTGCCATCAGGGAAGAAAAAAAACTTGAGGGAAAAACCTAGTGGTTCAGTATATTCAGGTAGGCAGCTGACCTCATGTTTTGGGCACATAATGTACCTGAACCTAGACCTATTATCCAATGGAAGGGTCTGACCTATCTGATTAGCTAAATCCAGGTGGTGTCTTTTTTTTTTGGACAGGCAGCATACATCAACATGGACTAACATCAGTTTGTGTCAGTTTTTTTATGTATCCACATTTGTTTATATGCATTTAATCCAGTTCTACAAAATAATATGTACTTGTTGCCCTGTACAACATGAGGAGATAAAGAAGCGTTAAGTTGTACATTTTGTGAATGGTATAAATTGTTAACATTGCCTTTTTTGTTTGCATAAGCTGAACTCTAGGCACAACAGCAATCAACACACCAAATAATACAGTTTTAATTTATTGTAAAAAATAATTTAACACATGCAGGGATGTGTTTCCGAACAACCTTACTGTGTTTTGTTTTGCTTTTACTTTCTTCAGTTTTCATGCAGAGCATTTCACTCAGGTATGGTCGGTATTACATCACCTGCCATTCACTCTGTTAAGAAGGCAGGGTGTGCACAGGAAGTTTTGTCTGTCTTTTTCAACCCCTGGTGAGCTTATCATCAGTGAGTTGAACCTAGCGTTGAACCCAGCCCTCCCTCCTAGAGAGAAGAAGACATTCAGTCCTTCAACTGCTGGGGAGTGGGTGGTTCCTAAAGCAGGCTGTGTGCCTGGCTTGAGGCCCCAAGGCTGAAGCCAGGACCTGGGCGGGTATCATACACCCTGTGAGCAGGTTGTGTGCCTGGATAGAGGCCCCAAGGCTAAGGCCCAAGGAACTGCCAGAGCCTTGTGTGAGCTTTGAGTATTCCTCCTCCTTGTCCTTCCGTCATACTAAGTTCAAGGAAAGCTTTAAAAACTACTTTCAACTGTGGTCCTACTTCCTGCATGGGCAAGCAAGTGTGGCCTATTCCTGGGAACTAGGAATGTCTTATGTGGAAGTTATTCAGTAATCCAAAAGACCCTTATAGGTGGAGGCACTAAAGACTTAGGGGTCTATTCACGAAGCAGCCGAAGGATCTAGCCGTAGCTTCGGCCGATCCTTCAGCTAGCTTCGGCCCCAGGACCCCTTCGGTTCAGTAGAACCGAAGGGCTGCTGTACGGGCTATTCACAATAGCCCGTACAGCTCCCGAACTTAGGCGAGCGGCTCAGTCGAGCCGAAGGCATATGCCTCGGCTCGGCTGAGCCGCGCTGAAAGCCGAAGCTGGCCGAGCGGCCGGCCATTGGCCGGCCGACAGCCTGCTTCTGACAGCTGGGCGGAGCCAGCCGTGATCTTACGGCTGGCTCCGGTCACTTGCAGAGAGATCAGCGTCGCTGGTTACCAGTAATAAAATATAGAAAATGAACTGCGCCAATAAGCAAGCTAACAGCTACAAGGCACTGGAATGTACACCCACTGTGAGTGTGTATACGTGAAAAATGAATAACTAAATGTGCCGAGCTACAACAATGATCAGATATAAAGAGTAAAAAAATAATCAGATATAGATTATAGTAGAAGAGATACATACGACTAATCCTGTTATTCGATCGGGTCAGTACCAGCCCCAGTCATGCTAGTAAAGAAGGGAAAGACATTAGGAATTCTTAATAAAAAAGAGGGAAAATATTTAGTACCATCGCAATGTAGAATACCCATTACTGTATCTACTATCTGCCAAAAGTCCATAAAGATCTGCAGAACCCCCCCGGTCGACCGATAGTTAACGGTATTGGATCGGTCACTAATCGATTGGGGGAGTATGTGGATTTCTTTCTACAGCCCCTTGTACAACAGAGTTCTACCTATTTGAAAGATACTAAACACCTAATACAGGAGTTAAATGGTATATCCTTTGATGAAAATTGTTTTTTGATTACTGCAGATGTAGCATCTCTATACACAATTATTGATCATATAGAAGCTTTATCAGCCACAAAATGGATACTACAAAAGGATGAGACCTTAGAAGAAGTACAGAAACATTTCCTATTAGAGGTCCTTCAATTTAGTCTCTTGAGGAACTATTTCTGGTTTGGAAAAAAGTTCTTCAGGCAGAAATCTGGCGTAGCTATGGGAGCGAAATTCGCACCAAGTATAGCTAATTCGTTTATGTTCAAATGGGAAACAGAAACGATATTAGAAAGGAGGCCAGTACAGTTGTTGTTTTACAAACGTTATATTGATGATATTATTATGGTTTGGAGAGGGTGCAGAGAACAGTTGCAGTCTTTTTTGGACTATCTGAACGATAATAATAAGAATATTAGGTTAACCTTTAATGTTCAGTCAACTTCTATACAATTTTTGGATTTGGAGATATTTGTGGAGAATGGGATATTAGCATCCAGAACGTATTTTAAAAATACAGACCGGAACAGCTATATCCCCGTGACTAGTTGCCACCACCCTACGTGGTTAAGAAACATACCAAGAGGTCAATTATTGCGTATTAGGAGAAATTGTTCCAATGAAGGAGACTTCAGAACTCAATCTGATCTTTTAAAAAATAGGTTTATACAAAAAGGATATGAAGAAGACTCTCTTACTAAAGAAATTGAACGGATATCAAAAATCCAGAGAGAGGATCTATTGAAAGATAAACCCAAGGGGGCAGAATGTAAAGATCGACAGCTAGCCTTCATATCAGACTACAACATTCAGTTTAGAGATATAGAAAAGATTATTATGAAACATTGAGGTATTCTGAGAATGGATGCACAGCTACAAGGTTTACTTCCCTCGAAACCTAAATTTATTTATAGGAGGACCAGATCCATAAAAGACATAATAGCCAAAAGTGTCATTGATCCACCTATAGGAAAGAAATCTGCGGATTTATGAAGATTTAAAGACTTTACACCTGATTTTTTTCACTGACATTTGTTTGCATCGCTGGTTACCAGCTAACCAGGGCACTGATCTCCAGACAGCAAACTCTTACTATTGGCTATTGCAAATTGAAATAGCCAATAGGAATCTAGCAATGCATTCCTATGGGCAAATTTTTTTTTTCTATTCTGACACAGCTCAGTGTCAGAATAAAGAAGAAAAAAAGAAAAAGCAGTGTTTCTCTCCTGGGCGGCCGGGAGCAGGAGACTCTCATAGCGCCCGGGAGAGGTTTTTTTTCTTCGTTTTTTTTTACGGCAGCAGAACCGCCGGCCAATAGAAAACTATTGGGCGTAGCTAGCTGTCATTGCTAGTTCAGCACAAACGTTTTCTATTTATTTTTTTTTACTTTTTAACTATTTTTCTGTTCTGTTCCTGTGAGGGACCGAGCAGAACAGCCGAGCTGAATGCCGCCCACCGGCATTCGGCTATTCACTCACTGCTGTTAGGCATCTATAAGAATAGACCGTACAGCAGCGAGTAGCCTGCCGGAGGTTCGGCATAGCCAATCCAGATGTTGGATCGGCTGAGTCGAACTCCTCCTGCACTTCGGGACCTAGACCTAGACATAAACGAGCACTTAACCCTTGGAGTGTGGGGGTAGCACTAATACAAGGGTTAATTAAAAAAATTCCTGGAGTTCTTCTTAGGCCTAGTAAAAAAAATGCAGTTTAAATGCCTATTATAATGGACCCATAATAAATATCAGGGACATTTATGGGTACCTTAAGAATTCAGGAGACATCACTGACTTATAGAGAATTTACAATACTGGCCAGTTGAACAAATAATTTTTCTTCACCAAAGAATATGAACACTCTTTCACCTATTACGCTCCATTGGACAGCACCTAGTCATACTCTTCTGAACTGACTCATCAAGACTCTTCCCTTATATATAGTATAAGTAGCATCACACCTATGAATTTCCACTCCCAATGTTTATTACTGCCAAGTTTTCCGTTTTTTGTTCAACAAAAACACATTTCCCAATAATCTAAAAATAAGGTGCCATTAGTTATCTGCACTCACAATATTCATAGAATATTGTGAGAGTGCAGAGTCACAGCACATATGTTATAATTTCCCTTTGGCAGGCTGTGTAGAGAGTGATTTATGATACCCTGTGACCCGAGGCTGATGATATTGCTTCTTTTACTGGCTGCCCATGTGACATGAATGCCTGTCACTTTGATCCCACATCTGACCAGCTGTCCCTTTGTTTTTTTATCTCCTCATAGAATAGTATGTAATGGCCAATATCACACTGACAAGAAGTGTCTTATGGTTGCTGCAGAATAATCGTGTCATATGATCAACCACATTACCATTTTCCAAATTTTCTTTAACAAAAAATTTACACAACGCAGAAACTGATGTTAAGATTTTTTTTCATGGCAAATATCAATTTTGACATGCATTGTCAATGATTAATATAAACAGGGAAATTGTATTTTTTTTTTTAGTCTGACATTTGATAAATATCTGACTAATCTGGTTGAGAATTCGTGCCACCCTAAACATTATTTCCCTAGGTCTAGAAACAAACCTTTTTTATACAATTTCATTTTATTTTCTATTTTTTGCTTGTTTTTTACCAATTCTATGTTGACATCACAATTTTCCACGCATTGAGAAAATAGTAGCTTACACTAAAATAAGGATGGTTTTGATGATCTTTATAAATAGGCTATATGTAGGATATCTCTTCTATATAGTGACAGTTTTACTTGTTTGTTAAGAAATTCTAAGATCCCTGTATATGATTGGTGCCTTTTTACAATGGTCAATGAAAATTTATTTTAAACTGGTTATATAACATTGTTTCTTCTGTTTTGTGCTTTGCAAAGAGAGCTTTTAATGTTTCAACCTACATTCAAGAGCATTTATATATGTGATGCATTTGTATCCCCATGGGGTAATGTGTCCATTCTTCTACAGTAGTCTGTAATCTGCTCCTTTTTTTTTTTCATTTCCATTGTAGCCATTAAATAATTGCCTTCCTTATGTTCAAATGCCTTTGAAATGTAGGAAATAGAATGTCACCAGAATAGTTACACTGACTCCTCACCTTTTACCCCTTTCTTTGCATTACATACTCGTCACTTTGACCGTTTCATTTATTATAGTTCAGTGCTAAAAAGCGTATGCTGCAATTTGCCTTTTGTATATTTAATAACCTTTTGGGTATAATTTGTATGCACATATCTTGTAATTATTTCATGATTTATAAGCTCGGTGGTCATGATATATGGCATAGAAAACATTTTAGCTACAATGAAAACATATAAAAACATGACCAAAACATTAGAAAAAATATTAAAGTTGAAGTTTAATCTGATTATAGTTTGCTTTCCCTTGTTCCTTCCTCCCTATTCATCCAAGACTTTCCACCACAACATCCAAAGAGCACCTGTCCCAAATTAACCAGGATCAAAAGACTGTCAATCACAATGAAGATCGAAACCAAACACCTTTGATTCGCCACTTGTTCTTCGTTGTTCATATTGCCACACAGCAAAACCAATGGTGAGTTAAGAATATACTTCCTTTTCATACATTTGCACAGATTCTGACCACCTTGTATTTTTCTTTCCTCCATGCCGAGTCTGATGCGTCATCAACCCCACCTTCCCAAGGATCCCCATCTGCCCACTGAACACACACCTCTGACCACAACCAGACCTCACGACAACATCACCTGGAGATCACCACCATTGTGCCCATCCATTCCCTTACACGTGAGTGCCTAATTTCCATTCCCACTTCCTATTACCTCAATTTACTGTTATTCCCTGGTCAATCTCCTTCCACATAGTCTGCCCCAGTTAGTTGCGCTCCTTCCTTTTTTCCATTCAGTATCATACAGTTAGACACCCCGGTCTAATAACATAAGGAGTCGCACAACAGCCATGACACACCACACACCCCTAGGAGTGCGCTAACCAATCAGACTTCATTTTCTAACTTTCTGCATTTTCATGCAGACCACCCTATGTAATGTCCACATGTGATGCTGAGCTTCCATGATTTAAAGAACTGAAATCCAATGAATGAAGGGTGGGTGGCAGGATAGTCAGACTGGGGAGGAAATTACTGCTTTTCAGTATAGGAGAGGAGCCTGTACAACTGTGCATGGCTGAAGGTTAGGCTGGAGTATGTGCATTTAGAAGTCATTTATACAGATGACATCCATTGGTTGTGTTTTCCTATCTATCTATCTATCTATCTATCTATCTATCTATCTATCTATCTATCTATCTATCTATCTATCTTATTAGCAAAGTTTTACCTGAAACTGCACGGTGGCGTTCACTAATACAATCACTAAAATTAATATTTGCAGGTTTTAGATGGCTTATACAAATCATCTTATACAGTGCTTTGGGTGCCCAAAGTCTTTATTCACACCTAGTAAGCACTTTGGGAAGAGTTTATATAGGCATTGTATAGCCTGTTTTTGTGTACATATATGCACATTTCTTTTTGCAAGCATTGGTGCACTTTTATGCAAACTTTGTTTGGTGTATCTTCTTCCTTCTTTTTTCTGTGTGCTGTAGTGTTCTCCTCTGCTGATGAAGCTCTTAAGCTATGGATAATATGCTATGTTTCTTGGCAGCAGCTGCAGCAAATGCAGGAACCAACTGGGGCCAAAAAGGTTGGGGTGCCTTGACACCTTGTGGATGAAGCCCTCCACATCTTCCGCTCGGCCAGCTTCGTCTTTCAGCACGGCTCAGCGCTCGACTGAGCCGCTCGGCCGTGATCGGGAGCTGTACGGGCTATTGTGAATAGCCCGTACAGCACCCCCTCGGTTCTCCTGAACCGAAGGGGTCCTGGTGCCGAAGCTAGCCGAAGGATCGGCCGAAGCTACGGCCAGATCCTTCGGCAGCTTTGTGAATAGACCCCTAAATATGCCTTAGTTCTCCATGGTTTGCTGGGCTAGGTTTGATAGGGGGTGGAGAGGAGGAGGAGGTCAGAGGAGGAGATTGTGCTTTCAGGTGCAAAAACATGCGACAAAATGTACATTTAATGGACACTTCCACATGCTCCAAAAAAAGTTCCTGTACCTTTTTGAGCATAGAGCTTCGAGTGACCTACCATAGAGATCTGAACAGCCTCTATGGAGAAGAATGGAATTCCTATTGCTGAACAAAAATCCCCAGGAGTGACTGGGGGCTAAATGGTCCTGCAAGTCACATGGGAAAGGTAATGCCAAGGAAAAAATCTTAGGGTTGTTACAAGATAACATTGTGTCCAGTTCTATCTGTGATCATTATAGTAAAAGAAAGATCTCTCATCTTTGATCAGCACCAAACTGTTTCTCAAATTAATTTTCCACATATATGCCATTAGGGTAACAGATTTATAAAATATCCACAAACACATAATAGAATGGCCAATATTATTAAAAATCCAGGTCAATGGAATATAGACTCAAGTTGTTGTACTTTTCTCTTTGCTCTGTGCCCTATTGAATAAGCCCCACATGGATGATTTATTTAAAGCAATATAACCAAGCATGTTATGGTAAGGGAGCTGCAATACACTGCAATAAACCAAATATAAGTATATAAAATACTGAAAAGCACAGCACTGCCTATCTACAAGGAGAATGTGTTTATATGACAACACAGATCTAAAAGGACTTATTCCTCAGACTGCATGCACAGCCAGTACACACACAGACCATGGTATTGGGCCATCAATACAACTTACATACAGTTGTTTCCAGCAGACGAGTGCAATTCGTTTTGTTCCAAATTGTAATTGGGACAAGTTTTTGGAAAATCGTACATTTGGATACATGCAAATTTCTGAATGACAGAATTAACTAAATTGAAGAATCTGAATTTCCGATAATGAACATTTCAGATGCATCTGAATTTCTTTCGCGAATTATGTTTTTATTGTTACGCATCAACTTTAAAAAATCAGAATTTTCATTAGCAGTTATATTTACTTTCGATGCAGCAAAGGAACATTAGACAAAAGAAAAAAAAATGATTTTTTTTTGTACTGTCCGTAAAAGGAAAAAAAAAAGCGTGAGGCTCCCCCACCCCTATGTCAAAAAAAGAGAAAAAGTGTGGGGTTCCCCTAAAAGTCATACCAGTTATAGCCATTCTGCTCTGGGTGCTGAGGTGTCATATGAATAGTACTATGACCCGAATGGCATTTGGGACATTTTTTATTTTGGCCAGTCGGTGGGCGCCGTTGATCGTGATTGACGTTGGGTTACATCGATGAGTCCTTTTTAAAAAAAAAAAAGTAAAAGACTGACAAACACTGTCTCAGTTTTTTGTTCAATTAAAATAATTTTTGTGTGTTTATTAACTTTTTATTTAACCCTTTAGTAGATGAGTAGGGGTAACAACTAGGGGGGCGGCATCTGGGTGCCCTCTTTATATAAGGGGGTACCCAGAAGCAAATAAGCCCCTGCCCGCAGACCCCCACAACCACCAGGCAAGGATTGTGGGGAAGAAGCCCTTGCCCTCATCGGCATGGGGACAAGGTGCTTTCTTCAGCAAAGCACCCTCCCCATGTTGAGGGCATGTGGCCTGGTATAGCGCAGAGAGGGAGGGGTCGCTCACTCGGGAGGGGCTGCTCACTTGTCCCCCCCTTCCTGTCCTGCCAGGACATTGCCCAGATTAAGGGTCTGCTTTGGAATTTTAACGGGACTGTTTTTTTGGCGTCTGAATCTGAATCCCGAACCAAATTGACTTTCTGACCCAAATCCCTTAAAACTAAATAATGAAAACTCTGAAACAAAATAAAACTAATTTTTGGTGAGCGCACATGTCTAGTTTCCAGCTTGATAGCTCTCATCAGTGCACCACAGGAAAGCCATAGAATCTAGGAAGTAGCAACTCAGGTTAAGGTTAGGGGCCAGAAGTAACCCAAAAGGAAGTTGGGGTCAAATGCTGTGACATAAACCTTTACATTTATCTGAAGTTACAAGGCTTTTACATATGATCACATCTCCAGCTAAGTAAGAAAAAACAAGAGGCTTATTTGAAGCTGAACTCTAGGCAGATATAAAGGACATGGAAGCTCTGAATTCCATAATACATTATTAATTATTTTTTAAATGCAAGCAGTGTAAGTACTTGAATATGATCTGGTATTAGCATCTTGCAGTCCCCATACAGCTTAGCTCAGACTGGGAGAGGAAGAATCAGCACAAGAAGCTGATTAGATGTGTTTCAGTGCTTTTGTGCTGCAAGGCACATGCTGAAAGGACCAAGGAGAGAGCAGAGTGACAGAGAGATGAGCACATTAGTCTGCTGCATCTGCTTTCTTTGTCCAGATGTAGGGTGGGGGTGGGGAGAGACAAGACCTGTATGTGTTACTTAACGGCAGCAGAGAATAATGAGGAGGTGTCTTGTATTGCCAAACAGGACTGTGTTGTGATATGTGATGTGTGGCAAAGCTGTAAAAAATCAGGACTAGATAGACAAAAATACACATCAGACAAATTTGTCAGGTAAAACAGCTCTCATATGTGTATTTCATTTGTGTATTTAGATTGCACATGATTGGATGATTGAAGTGAACACAGCTCCACCATATTTACTAAGCTCAGTGATATTTCACTTTGCTCAGTGAACAATTTAACCCCTTTAGTAATTCAATCCTATTGCATTGTGGGAAGACGTAGTAAACCATGACCATTGTGTAACATTTCACAGCAGTAAGTAGAGCCTGAGTGTGTTATTAATAAATATGGCTGCCCTATGTAAATACATAAATACCAAACATGCATAGAATGTTATTTTTTTTATTAAAGTACATAACACACACATTAATTGCATTAACATGATTTGTTTATGTCTATCTAAAAATACAGGAAAAATAAAACAAGGTTTCTTTAAAGTGTATTTCCTCTTTCGCAGCCAAATTGGGATAACACCTTTTTTATATTAGTTACATGTTCCCATTTGCATACCATAAACTAAATAAAATGCTTCTTGCAGTTTAAATTGTTTTTACTTGGGTTAGGGTTTTAAAGGTAAAAATTTCTTCTTGCATCTATTTCTTTTAAATATTAGGAGGGGCTGTGAGGGGTCTAAGATGGCTTGCCCATTGTATGTTAATGAAGCTTATCAGATAAACACAATCCTCAAATTTCAGTCCCAAGTCTTTCTATAAGGACAGACCACTGCGGAAGGGCTAAGAAAACGCTGGAATCAGCCATCTTGCCGTATTTAACAAAACATCTAAAAGGTAAGAAATTAAATAAAAAGTAATTTTTCGGTATGGTGTGTGGACAGGAACACATAACGGACATATAGAGGGGTTTTCTCAAACTTGACTGCAAAAGTGGAAAAACACTGTAGAGAACTCCAGGGAAAAGTTTCCTTAACCCCTGCAGTGGGGCTACCCCTTCACTGCAATGGTAAAGTGCTCATTTTGGTCTAGGTGCAAAAAATAAAAAAGTATACGCACCCAAATCAGCTGGCCCCAACAGCGCTAACTTCAACCCCTCTCTTCCTCCACTGCAGTGATGGTATGTGCCTTGGCGTCCTCACGTCTTTTACACTGTGTATTTGATGTGATGACTCAGGGACCTTAGACCGCTGCAGCGGAGGGGGAGAGACGCTGGTAGGACAGGTCTAAGAGCAAGCCATCTCCGTGGTTCAAGTGAGTATAACTTTTTTATTTTTGCACCTAGAACTTATGCTTAATCATTGCAATGTGGGGATAGCCCCACTGCAAGGGTTAAGAACATTTTTCCCTGGAGTTCTTTAAATAATTTGTTGGCCTCATGGTAAAGGATGATGTCATCTCAGAAGAAGCAGCTGTAGAAATAAGAAATTGTAAATAAATAATACTTCCCTTGCAATGATAAAGCGGGTATTATGAAACTCAGAAAGTTGTTATGTGCCCACTTCCTCTGCTGCATTTTATTGAGTGACAGGACATCTTACAAAAAGCAGAATACAGGATACTACTATTCCTATACTCCTTGGGAACAGATGTTTCATTCCTGCTTCAGAGCTTCTAAGTAGAAGGGAGCAATGGCCAGACACCAAGGCTGATTTATGAAGACTACAGTAAAGAAAACCAAAACAAATGTAACCAAATCTTTGTTTTGTTTAAAGTGACACTAAACTCAGGAGTTAAATCATAAAAATACATTCAAGTACCTTCAATATTAACAAAAATGTATCTTATTTGTGTATCATTAAGCTGTAGATCCTCAGATCATCTCTGAATTGGTGCTGACACTGTCCTTCCTTCTGGAGGGTGGCTACTTTTGTTCCCCATGGTCCCTGAGTGTGTTGTAAAGTAGCCACCACTCCAAGCTCACTCCCGTGATGGACTACAGTCTCATGTTTAGTCCACTAATTAATAGTGAGATTGTAGTCTCACAGGAGTGAGCTTGGAGCGGTGGCTACTTTATAATACACACAGGGCCAGTGGGGAACAAAAGTAGCCACCCTCCAGAAGGAAGGACAGTGTCGGCACCAATTCAGAGATGATTTGATCATCTACAGCTGAGTGATACACATATAAGATACATTGTTTGTTAACAGTTAAGGTACTTGAATGCATTTTTAAGATTTAACTCCTGAGTTTAGTGTCACTTTAATGTAAAGAGCAATTTTCCCTATGGCTAAAACTTTAGTTTCCCTAGCTTCAATTTCCCAAAAGAATGTTCCTGACAATGGTTATGTAATGCGGCCACTGGCCAGTTTACATGCAAATAGCATAAAACGTATTTAGCCGTGTTTTTCTTTAATATCATAGATAAATATAATGCAAAAGACAGAAGAATTACCGATGTTAGTTCTGCAAGATAAAAAAAACCCTCATTTTAGGTTTGGTAGATATCTATTATGCTTAGTGGAAGCTCCTTCATTACTTGTGACACTATCATCAGCAGTCCTAGCATATCAAACTGTCTTCCATATCAGCCCTGCTCCAGATCGGCCTTCTGGGAAATGGCTTGGCTCACAGGGGAATGCATGATTGTGGAGCAGCCATTGACAGAGCCATGGACACAATGTTCAGC
The DNA here is from genome assembly GCF_000935625.1 of Nanorana parkeri. Lineage (NCBI taxonomy): Eukaryota > Metazoa > Chordata > Amphibia > Anura > Dicroglossidae > Nanorana > Nanorana parkeri. The sequence continues at coordinate 102,163 of NW_017308229.1, read as the reverse complement.
TTGACCTAAGCTGGTATTAATTTGCTGTTAGGACATAGCCTTTACACAGCATAAGATTATGATACAGTACAAAACAGTATGTATTCTAACAACAGATCAATGCAAATAGTCGATTTATTTTTTAATTGGCAAAGATTTTTCTTTTGTCATTTTTCGTTCTTTTTTTTTTGACAAAATGGTATAACAAAGAAAAAACGTAATCAGCGTTTTATTTTGCTGCACGAGAAATAGGCACAAAAATGTGCAATCTAAGATGTCACAGTAATATTCCTAATAATGAAAGAGAATAATCTAATGATTGCATCCACTGAGTACACTCATTTTCCCATGTGGAATTGCTTTCTTGTAATGTGTCACTGTTCTTTGTACCTCTGGGTTTCACATCCATCTCCAAATCCTTCAAGCAGTCTTGTAGAAAATGATGTCTCTACTTCAAAAGCCTCACTGAATATGTTTAACTGTTATTTATACATAATATGTGGTCTTATTTTCACCTTCCTTCCTTTACAAGGGGAGCTTGTGGAGGCTGCTCGGATTATAGCATGTTAACCTTGACCTCTTTGATACAGAAATTGTTCCTTGTAGGTGTACATCTGCAATTCTTCAAAGCAATCACTGGCTTTTTTTTTTCTAACTTTGAGCCAGGAGCCATATCATGTTTTCCCTTTCAAAGGAACGTTATTTTTGGTAAACATATTCTGTTCATGCGAAATTATAAACGGAAGGATTGCAAGGTCAGGAAAATAATAACAATGATGCCTCCGTGCCATTCATGCGTTTGCACATGTATTAGGGCATATAGTGCACATTGTGAATGCTATATATGTCAGACATTCAGCTGAGGGAGAGACAAAAGCAGTAAGTTAATTACCCATCATTTGTGGCTGCAGAGAAGAGCAGATGGCAGAAACCGATAAGTTAATGGCAAGGGGCAGTGATTATTCGATTGTTTTTTTTAAAAATCCTGATTCATAATGAAAGTCAGTATCTGCCATCATGGAAATGATCTAAAAAACATATATACAAAAAAGTCCTATATACCATGGTGTCCAAATAAAGAGTAGGTGAGGTTCATTTCACAAATGAATGTATATGCTTATATATGTTAGTTGCACCTCACCTATGTTAGTGCAATTTTCTTTTTACTTAAAATGCTCAACATCATCAGTAAGTATTTTCTCTGCATTTTCTCTCTTTTCACTGCAGCAATATTATTGTGAAGCCTGTGTGACATATACTGGTGTGTGTGTGTGTGTGTGTGTGTGTGTAAAGATCCCCACATCCACTGGAAATTAATTGTGTCAGTGCTGCTCTGAGTACATAAAAAACTGGTAGAAGTTCATATATGTACAAATTGAACATGCTGAGTTTTAGTGGATTCACTGAGTAAAGTTGACTATGACCAACTGAAGTGCTGGTGGAATAAATGTGTTTCATAATATTCCACGTAAAAATGCTTCCTCTGTTGTCTCTGCATTGTGTGTGTGTGTGTGTGTGTGTGTGTGTGTGTGTGTGTGTGTGTGTGTGT
>NW_017308229.1:92167-99728 GCF_000935625.1 Nanorana parkeri | reverse complement strand
AGTGTGTGTGTGTGTGTGTGTGTGTGTGTGTGTGTGTGTGTGTGTGTGTGTGTGTGTTGTCATACTATGACATATATGTAATTATTAGTGATTTTTTAAAAGCATTTTTAAACCCACATACAAAAATGTAATATTTTGCAGTTTACCAGTTCTTAGATGTTTGTTTGTCCTCACAGGTAATTTTTATTAAACATTTTTTATACTAAGGAATGAGCAAATGGATTCAGACAGTGTAAAGGCACAGTATCACAAGCAGAAAAAAAAATGCATTTAAACACGTAGTTGCAGATACAGAGGTGAGGTTTTAGCCTTCTAATGGTTGAGCATCCTGTGTATACGCCTTAGTAGATTTGCTAGGGAGAGAAAGAGCAGGCACAAGACAAGTACAAATAAAGAACAGAGGAGGGTTACTCAGTTGTCAAGCGAAGGGGTCATTAAGAATATCATCTCAGTAAAATGTCATCAATTGGCTTAAGGAAATTGTGCGGGTTGGAAACCAAGGGTACAATTAGTAATGAGAGCTATGAGGGAATGTACTTCAGTCCAAATGGTTGGAGTCAAGGATAGGACCATTGTATGCATAGGAGTGTACCCTAGTCTCACTAGTATGTCTAACGTGTTGGGTGGATATATTTTGGGAGAATTGGTGGAGCACCACTGAAGTGCACAACCACCTACAATATAAGGAAGACATTACAGTTACAATACAAGTCAAGACAAGATGGTAAGGAGGGCCCTGCCAATGAGAGCTTACAATCTAAAAGGGAGAGGCGAGTGACACGACAAGAGTGACAAGAGGTGGTTGAGGTGGCACGACAAGAGTGACAAGAGGTGGTAGCTGTGTGGGGATGAATTGTTTGAGAAAGTGATAGTTCAGTGGTTAGCTGGAGGCGAAATAGACTTCCCTGAAGAGATGAGACTTTAGGGATCGCCTAAAGGCAGTCAGAGTAGGAAATAGATGGACAGGTTTGGGTAAGGAGTTCCAAAGGATTGGAGAGATTCTAGAGAAGTCCATGAGGCAAGCATGGGAGGGGTTGATGAGGGAGTTAGAGAGCAGTCTTGGGAAGAGTGGAGGGGATGGTTAAGGTGATACTTTGAGACAAGTGTGGAGATATAGCTGAGGGCAGAGTTGTGGATGGCTTTGTAAGTGGTTGTTAATATTTTGAATTTTATTCTTTGGGCGATTGAAAGCCAGTGGAGGAATTGACAGAGGGGGGTTGCAGACAATGATCAATTGGTTAGGTGGATGAGTCTAGCAGCAGCATTCATGATAGACTGAAGAGGTGATAGCCTGTGTAGTGGTAGGCCAATGAGGAGGGAGTGGCACTGGGGCAGAAAGGTGAGGTCCGAGTCAAGGATGACATCTAGCACCTTGGCATGGGGGGAGGGAGGGATAGTTGTGTTACCAATATCAATGGAAAAGTTGGGGGAAGGTGCACAGGGGGAGTAAAAATCATGAGCTCAGTTTTTGAAAGATTGAGTTTTAAGCAACATCCAGACTGATATGTCAGTTAGTCAATTAGTGATACGCAAGGACACTGAGGGGGTGAGTTGTGGAGTGGAGTGATATATTTGACTTTCATTGGCAAAGAGATGTTATTGGAAGCCATGCGAGGTTATCAACTGACCAATGGAGGAGGTGTAGATAGAGAAGTAAAGGGGTCCAAAGACAGAGCCTTGGGGGACTCCTACAGAAAGAGGAAGAGGAGGGGAGGAGCTAGATTTCTAGGTGACACTAAATGAGCACTCAGATAGGTAGGAAGAGAACCATGAGAGCGCAAATTCTTGGAGGCCAAGCGAGTGAACTTTTTTGAGGAGCAGCGGGTGGTCAATTGTGTCAAAAGCAGCAGAAAGGTCTAATAGCAAGAGTAAGGAGTAATGGCTATCCCTTTTAGCAGTTAGTAAGTAATTAGTGAGTTTTTGGAGGGCTGTTTCAGTGGAGTGTACGGGAGGGAAAACCAGACTATAGGGGGTCGAGGAGGTTGTAATCAATGATTTGGCAGCTCAGGCAGTTAAAGATTAGGCGTTCCAGGAGTTTGGAGGTGAATGGGATTAAGGAGATTGGTCTGAGGTTGTTAAGATTGGTGGGGTCCAGTGAAGTTTTTTGGTTATTGGCTTGACCAGTGCATGTTTTAGAAGGGAAGAAACGATGCCAGTAGAGAGGGAAAGATTGAAAATGTTAATGTAGGAAAGAGCAAGAGGGTGACCGAAGTAGTGGGGAGGGAACAGGGTCCAAGGGGCAAGTAGCGAAGTGGTTGCCAGAGAAGAGTTTTGTAACCTTCCGTAGTGACTGGGTCAAAAGAGAAAAGTAACAAGTGTGGTGATGGCTCTGGTACATTGATAGAGGAAGGTGACTGGACAATGGAGATCTCATCCGGAATTGCACCTATTTTGTTTTTGAGTTGATGAGGTCTGGAGGAGAGTGTGTTAATGGCAGTGACAAAATAAGTCTGTTTGGCAACACAGAGGGAGGAATTATATTTTAGCAGAGCAACTTTATACAATGTGAAGTCTTGCAGAGACCTAGTTTTACACCACACTCGCTCAAGATTTCTGGTTTCTTCTGCTTGTCACAGTTGTAGTGGACACAGCCTAAGCCTGCGTGTAATTAGGGGAGCCAAGGTGTCTGGGAAGGATGAGAGAGAGCTGTTGAAGACTGAAGTAGTCAAATCAGGGCAGGAAAGGGGTGAGATTTTGTCATATAGGTAGTCAGTGGCAAGAGAAGGGTTGAAGTGGCAAACATTTCTCCAGGTAACAGTGTGCTGATTAGGGGGATTCAGGGTTGGGAACAGGATGAGCGAAAAGGTTGTGGTCTGAGAGGGGAAAAAAGGGAGTTGTAGAGGTTGCAAGGAGTGCATAGGTGAGAGGACACAAGATCTAGTATGTTGTCATCAGAGTTAATAGGAGTGTGTGTCCATTGTTGTAGGTCAAAAGAAGAGGTTAGGTTGAGAAGTTGTTTGGTAGCCTGGGTGTTAATATTAGTAGCAACGTTGAAGTCACCCAAAATGATGGTTGGTATTTCAGAGGAGAGAATGTAGGGGAGCTAAACAGAGAAGATATCAAGAAAGTGAGATACCTGTCCAGGAGGCCGATAGATTACAGCAATCCTCTGAGAAACTGGAGAAAATAGGTGAATGCAGTGGGCTTCAAAATAGTTGAGAGATAGAGAGGGAGATGAATTTGTTTCTTGGATATTGACATTAAGAGAACTCTTAAGCATGAGGATACTTATGCGCTTCCATTCCTCTGCCATAATGATTGATCCAAGTCTGTTTTCCATAAGCGGGAAGAAGAGAGGTCTTTAGATGGGCAAGAAAAGATTCATGAAACTAAATGGAAGAGAGGCTGTTTATGGAGGCCCAGGGATTTGTATGGAATTAGTTGGGTGAGTAAAGTTTAATTGAGTCCAAGAAATGTTGGATCTGGAAGTGCATTTCTGGTATGAGCTAGTACTATTGAGATTGGTAAGATCTCGGAAAGCTCCTTGTGTAAAAAAGGAATGTGCAGTAAGTTTAGGATGTGAGGTAAGGAGCAATAATATGCAGCCAACGATGAAGCGTGTGCATGTAGACAGGAAGTGGATAAAAAGGCTGAAGGAGCTCAGAAGCAATGAGATGCAAAAACAAGGATTAAAGGGGAAGAGCTATGAAAAAACACATGACAATTCTTTATGATACAAAATGCTTTAGCAAACCTACAGGGTTATTCACAAAAGGGTGAAGAGTTTGGAGAAGGCAGGAGAAGTGAACAATCTAGGCCAAAATAGCCGATGTGTACAAAATTCTCCAATTTAGTTTACTTTCCAGTTCAGCTATGTTGTCCTAGATTGTTCCCTTCTCCTGCCTTCTCCAAACTCTTCACCCTTTTGTGAATAACACTACAAGTGTCATCCATTTATGGTTTATATTTATTTTTAGTTACTCTGGAATATGCCACAGTGAAGCTTATAGTTTCACAATCACAAATACACCAACCAAAGGGTCAGATTAGTCACAAACCGATTAACCTATGATGAAGCCTACAACGTATAAACTGTATGTATGAAATAGGAGGGTTTGCAGGAGATACACAATAACAATACCATTCTAACAAAAAAATATATAAATATAATAACAATTAGTCACATTAAAGAAAAAATTACAAAACAATCAGGACAATTTAGCAAGGTTAACCTTGATTAGCTAATCTGTTCACCTAAAAGAGTAAATTATGTTTTAAACATTGTAGAAAAAAAGAAAAAAAAATAGCAAATGATTCTAGGGTAGATTTCTACCTGTTTTCAATTGCTGTAAATCTATTAGGTCTTTAATGGCATCAAGAGTTTGCTTTGCTTGCAAAAAATAACCACTTTCATGGTTATCAAAGCCTTATATACAGTAAATTGACAAACTAAACAAAAATGAAAGTGATATTTGGCTGAGGTAAAAATTACACGTGCCAGTTGGCACAAAAACCCACAATACTTTTCAAGGTCACAGTGAGACACTGTTTACTTTTTTAGTAGCATAGTAACACCAAATTCTAATTTTTACTTCTAAAATTGAAAGCATTTTACTTTAGATGAATAACTGCTATGTTGAGGGAAACTGGTTGCTTTTAGAAGCAAAGCAATGCTTGTATTTATAAATAGATATTTTTTTCTTCATAGTAATTATGTAGTGCCTATATTATTTTCCTAATCTTTAGATGAAGAACTTGGGACTCCTTAGAATTCAATAAATGTGAGTTTCCAGTGCATTCTTTTTGCAGAAGGTAAGGCATATTCTGCAGAGTTCTCAGCATTCCCCCAGTTTTATGGCACTAGGTTTATGCTTCCTGGAGAGACATTAGTATTAAGAATTTATGGAGCCTGTTCTTACCAAAGCTTTATTTCCTCCTCTATAGTGGGCAATGGGATGGAATGATTTCCAAACTGCACTGGTGTGAGAAGCACTTCATGTGAATCATGACTGGAGATTACAAAACACGCAACTAAATCAATGTGCTGAAAAAAGTAAAATGCTTGGTGTGGATTTTATAAACGGGTGATGCGAAAGGATAAAAATGTGGGTCTATGTGCAGTGTCTTTAACAATAACAATTACAGTTCAGTTAAATCAGTAACCTCTATCATTTTAACATGTTTAATATAATAGTCTACTTTCATGTACAGAGTTCAGAAGGTTTGATATTACAGATTTTTCTCATATTTATCTATAACTTCTAAACATTTAGGCCTTAATCATTAAAGTAGCCAAAAACGGTTTCAAGAAAATAAAAAACAATTGAATCAAAACTTTCATTCAATGTCATTTTCCAGTTAAGATTTGAATCTGGGATTATCTTCTTTCCTCCAACCTTTAGTTTTCTTTAATTGTCAGCTGTTCTCTCTCCGTGACTAGATATACCACATCTACCGGCTTACCTCCGTCCATATCTCTACTCACCCCCTCATAAAAAGTTAGCAGGTTAGTCAGGCAGGAACGGTTAGATAATGATAGCGTTAGACAATGAGACAGCACAATGGATGCTTGCTTTGTCAGATTGTTGAAGCCCTGAACTGAGCCAACAGATATAGGATGAGTCAGTATGATATGTTACCATATGATGAGCCATCTATATCTGTGTTTACATTTCAGCTTGAGCTTTTGAGAGAAAGAAAGAAAGAAAGAAAGAAAGAAAGAAAGAAAGAAAGAAAGAAAGAAAGAAAGAAAGAAAGAAAGAAAGAAAGAAAGAAAGAAAGAAAGAAAAGAAAGATGCCTAAGGTGCCACCTGTTGGCTAAAAGAAGAAATACTAAATATTGATATACTATAATTCATGCTAGAATAAAACATGTATTTTTTAGGCCTGCCATACCAAAATAAAGAAAATAAGTAAAAAGCACTATATATACAGTATCTTCAAAAATGTAGGTTAAGGCTGGGTTCACACCTAGGCGTATTGTAATATGCGCGTCTGTCGCGCGACCGTCACGCGTTTTTTTTACCGCGATTCGCGGTAAAAAAGTCGCTCGACCGTCGCGCGATTCCAAAGGCTACTTGGCTGTATCCCAATGGAAAACGCCCTACAAAACAGCCCAAAGTAGTCCCGGGACCTTTTCAGGCGTGGGCCGTTTTGTAGGGCGTTAGGGACGGGCGGAAATACGCCTAGGTGGGAACGAGGGCATTGACTACAATGCAATTTATATTTTTGACCGTTTTTTAGAGCGTTTGTCGGGCGTAGGACGCACTACAAAACGGTCAGGTGTGAACGGGGCCTTAGGGACAACACAAATTACACCAGTGGTAGTTGGAGGTGCTTGCAGTTTTTTTTTATGTGTGCATAGACAGGCAAGGGCTTCTTGCCGGAAGGTACAAGACAGGCATCATTGATGCGAAGGTTGCATAACACAAATGCTAAAGTGGTATCACAAGAATGCTGAGGTATCATCACAAGAATGCTGAGATGTCATCATAGGAATGCTAAGGTGTCTTCACAAGAATGATGAGGTGTCATCTCAAGAATGTTTAAATGTCATCACAAGAATGCTGAGATGTCATCATAGGAATAGTGAGGTGTCTTCACAAGAATGCTGAGGTGTCATCACAAGAATGCTAAGGTGCCATCACAAGAATGCTGAGATGTCATTATAGGAATGCTGAGGTGTCTTCACAAGAATGCTGAGGTGTCTTCACAAGAATGCTGAGGTATCATCTCAAGAATGCTGAGATGTCATCATAGGAATAGTGAGGTGTCTTCACAAGAATGCTGAGGTGTCTTCACAAGAATGCTGAGATGTTATCACAAGAATGCTGAGGTGTCATCATAAGAATGCTGAGATGTTATCACAACAATGTTGAAGTGTCATCACAAGAATGCTGAGGTGTCATCACAAGAATGCTGAGGTGTCATCACAAGAATGCTGAGGTGTCATCACAAGAATACTGAGGTGTCATCACAAGAATGCTAAGGTGTCATCACAAGAATATTGAGGCATCATCACAAAAATGCTGAGGTGCCATCACAAGAATGCCAAGGTGTCATCACAAGAATGCTGAGTTGTCATCACAAGAATGCTGAGGTGTCATCACAAGAATGCTGAGGTGTCATCACAAGAATGCTGAGGTGTCATCACAAGAATGCTGAGGTGTCATCACAAGAATGCTGAGATGTCATCACAAGAATGCTGAGATGTCATCATAGGAATCCTGAGGTGTCTTCACAAGAATGCTGAGATGTCATTATAGGAATGCTGAGGTGTCTTCACAAGAATGCTGAGGTGTCTTCACAAGAATGCTGAGGTATCATCTCAAGAATGCTTAAATGTAATCACAAGAATGCTGAGGTGTTATCACAAGAATGCTGAGGTGTCATCACAAGAATGCAGAGATATCATCACAAGAATGTTGAGGTGTCACCACAAGAATGTTGAGGTGTCACCACAAGAATGTTGAGGTGTCACCACAAGAATGCTGAGGTGTCACCACAAGAATGCTGAGGTGTCATCACAAGAATGCTGAGGTGTCATCACAAGAATGCTGAGGTGTCATCACAAGAATGCTGAGGTGTCATCACAAGAATGCTGAGGTGTCATCACAAGAAT
>NW_017308229.1:82644-90529 GCF_000935625.1 Nanorana parkeri | reverse complement strand
CACAAGAATGCTGAGGTGTCACCACAAGAATGCTGAGGTGTCATCACAAGAATGCTGAGGTGTCATCACAAGAATGCTGAGGTGTCATCACAAGAATGCTGAGGTGTCATCACAAGAATGCCTAGGTGTCATCACAAGAATTCTAAGGTGTCATAACAAGAATGCTGAGGTGTCATCACAAACATGCTGAGGTGTCATCACAAGAATGCTAAGGTGTCATCACAAGAATGCTGAGGTGTCATCATAAACATGCTGAGGTGTCATCACAAGAAGGCTAAGGTGTCATCACAAGAATGCTGAGGTGGCATGAGGGGAACATTGCAGTGGTATAATAGGAATGTTGAGGCAGTGTGATGGGAAAGTGGAGGTGAAAAATCACTCTTGCTCTCCCTCCTTGTTCAGGGTGACTAGTCTTACATCTGCCAATGATAAAATAGCACTCTACAATATGTGGATCTTTTGGTCCTTACTCAAAGCTGTGCAAAAGCTCTGTGCATCACTACTTAGAAGGTAATATCTGGATTTGTAAAAGCATTTGGTATGCATGAAGTGCATTTATATAGTCTGCGGCTTATTAGTAATATATTTAAATTGTGCCTGGATTTCAGCTTTTAAAACACTAATTATGAATCGTGAAATTGGCAGTGTATGTCAACCAACTGTTGTTATTATAGGCCTAAAAAACCTGGAGAACTGTAGAAAGCGGTTCACTTTTGTCAACACTTCTACTTTCTTTTTCTCAAGGTTTTTAGAGAAATAACTGAATTAAAATAAATATATATTTAAAAATAGAATCAAATTAAAAGAGCCACAAAGGAATCAAGGGAGAGTGTTCAGAATAATATCCAACTTTGGCCACGAGACTAACTTCCTCAACTAGTTCTGTTCTAATATAATGAAAAGGGCCCAATGGATCTGGGGAATTTCCAATTGAATTATTCTAATAGCATTCCCTTTATTGTCTCTGTCAGCAGCATTAAAGTTCATTGATAATATAATGATCATTAATATAGGGTTCTTGTTATTGCAGTGGTGTAACACAAATATAAATGAATACAATAGCTTCTTGAAGACAGAATAGCTAAAGAATGTGTCACATTTCCACATAGTCCACAACAATGTCAAAGGCTGTCCACATAGCAGCAATGTCAAAGGCTGTCCATACAGCAGCAATGGATGTAACCAGGATAGCAAATTTTATATCTTCTATGTGAATGTGGCCATACAAGCACCAACTACTTAGCATATTTGGACTTTTAGAATTGGAAATTGAAGCTTACTTATTCCAAAGTTTTTAAACTGTCCACAGACTAGAAAAGCTGGCACACACCATCCCTGTGTTAAGGTATAGATTACACCATGAACCCCAAAACCTAGGGCTTAAATATGGTAATAGCTTTGAAACTCTTTTATCCTGCGACAATTTATTACTGAAAGCAAAGACATACAGATTCGTACCAAATCGCAACATAAAAGAGTCCAAAGTACCTTTAATTGTTAATTTTCTCTTAATTACTGGTCCTTCAATGTGATGAGTAGTTTCAGTGAACAAGATGGTAGTGCAGGAATTGGGAAAGGACAGGCTGAATGCATGGTGAACGCAATACCATGTGCATTACCCTCGGGGGAAAAGTCTGGAAGAACCAATACCAGGAAGAAGGACTGCAGCATCAAAATGCACAGATACTGCAGCTATTGTTCATTTAAAAGCTGTGCTGTGCAAAGCAAATGTTTCACTAAACCAATCTGTCACTTGGTCCAATACAAATCTCAAACACCAGACATTGAGAAGTGTTTAGGCTTGATTTTAGTTTGAGGCTGAAAATCAATGACATTAACAGTGACAAATATTAAGAAAACCTCTTTTAAGTATATAGAATGGGGAAGAGTAAGAACTTCTGTGAGGTTTTTTATTGTTGTCTGTGTCCCCACTGGAGGAAAAAAAAGTTGGAATTGGGCTTTAACATATACAAAATAAGTAGACAAGGAGAGGAGAAGACAGTTTGACTCATCCAAGCTGAAAAAAATATAATATCAAGCAAGCTTTTAATCTAGAATACAGAAATAGATTTTAAATAGATCTTAAACAAGAAACAGAAGACAATCACCAAGTCAATTATTTTGAATTATTTTGAGATCGGAGAAATAAATTCTTGGATGCAAGAAAAAAAAAAAGCACTGGAAGCAAGCAGAGACCTGGCAAAGTGTTTTGCTGAAATGAAGAAAATGAAAATGAAAGTTAATTGTATCTAATTAAAAGGTTTTAAATAAGAGCTTAAAAAATGCCACACACATTGTTGATTCTCCTTTAAATACAACAAATACACTATGTTGACTTACGACATAGCAAATGCATTGTTTAGGTCGGCACTTACTCTACATAATTGTCGGTAAATCTGGAGGAGGTTGTAAAGGCATTGTACAAATATGCAATATGATATATAGGAAGCTACCCAGATTAGCCAAAAGAGTCAAGAAAGCTTATGGAAAAGACTTGCAGTGCACCGAAGATCACAACAAAGTCATGGTAGCGGGACAGGATGGGACGGGAAGAACATTTCCAGACCAGTACAGATATGCCACTGTACCAGGGATACCAGCAGCTAAGGAAAACATAAACATTAATACAGAATCAGCAACTATAAAATAAGTGAAAGAAGCTATTAAATAACAGAAATACAGCAGGAATGGATACAGTGACAGCGGAATTGTGGAAGGTAGAGGCACCAAATTTACAGCACTTACAGTGATCTACAGGGACATTTCAAAGCAAGAGACAGCACCAGAAGAATGAAAGAATGAATTGATTGTCAAGTTGCCCAAGAGAGGAGATCTCTTAGGTTACATTTTGTCCCAAGGAGCAGCAAATAATCCACCATGAATCTCAAAGACCAGTCAAGCTTTTGCATTTTTTTAGAAACACCTACAGGACAAAGTATGTCAATGCTATAACCAAGATCAGGGTGTTGGAGAAACGTTCATATCACACCATTGCAGGGGCGATCATAGAATTGTGAAAGACCTGATGCACACAGAGGGAAGAGACTTTACAAAGCATATGATAAGCCACTGCGAATGGTGGTCATATTGTACCTAACAGTGGGAGTGGCCTACTCTCTGTATTAGGGATGCAGCGATACTGGTATTGGTTTTGGTGCCGATACAGAGTATTTGGGCAGGTACCCATACTCACCCAAATGCTCTTGTTGCCTATCCCGAAGCCTACATCCGATATCAAAAAGCTGGACAGCGCATTATTACACGTTGTCCTGGTGACGAGGGAGCATTGAGACGGCTTCCCTGCTAATGTGGCTAGCCATGTGGTAAATCATTACACATCACCTGGCTCTCCTTAATGAGACTTCTGCTATCGGTATTCGGTATTGGTGAGTACGAAAAAAAAAAAATCGGTACTCGATACCAAAAAAACGGTATTGATGCATCCCTACTCTGTTTACTTTGTTTGCACATAAGTCACATACTCTTTAACTAGTGTGCCCCAAGCAGCAGCCTCACAGCACTATATACTCCTAAAAATAAGATTTTTTTTAAATGAAACTCTTCCATTACATTTGTTTTTTCTCCCCACAGAATATTAGCAAAGAGTTAACACTTTGTCTGAGCCTACCATAAAGATGAACTTCATTAGAACACTAGGAAAAACATAGTAACCATCAGCTATTGAGACAACAAAGAGTATGTAACATTCAATATAGTGTATACAATGCAGGGGTCAAGGCTGTGTAGTGTATACAGTGCAGTGGTCAGGTCTTTCTAGTGTATGCAGTGCAGTGGTTAGAGCTCAGTAGTGTACACAGTGCAACATTTAGGCATATGAAGTGTATACAGTGCAGTAGTCAGAATGCCAGTGTCAGGACCTTCTAATACACAGCATAGTTTGCAGAGTTTGGTCCCCTTTAAATGTTGGTGGTTAATGGTGTGTTCTGCCTTGAATGTTGGTGGACAGTGGTGAGTGTCCCATAAGTGTTGGCGGTTAGTGATAAGTGCCCCATAAATTTTGGTGGTGAGAGGTGTTTTTTCCCCTGGTCAGTGGGGACAAAGTCACTTACCTGTGAAACACTGCATCACTTTCACCCAGCTCCCTGGTCTTTGCTTTATGCTGTTGGGCCAGAACAATGCATGATATCCCTAGAGTTTTGGTAGAGAATTGACGAGCCTAACTGAAGATTTGAAGTTTTAGGCAAGTAAAAAGCACTTAAAAATTGAAGCAGCAATTTTTTATTTTATTTTTCCAATTATGCATGACATGTACCAAATATGTAACATGCTTGTAGATGACTGTCCCTGGAGGCAGGATAGATGCGTCTGTCACCCTGTCATTAACTTGAATAAGTACAGCAGTCACAAACGGGACATCTGAGATTACTGTGGAAGGTTTCTGCAGCAGAAATCCCAAATCGGAAAGTGTGAATGAGACAGTTCGAGCCGAAGTGTGACAATGAAACTGTTACACATCGGCTCAATAGATCGGGAAGTGAGCAAACCCATACCGTCGCTCGCTCACTTCTCGATCATCTCCCTGCAGAGAGCGGTGACTGTCAGTCACCCCTCCCCGCAGGGATTTCCCCCCTCCCCGCTCCGATCCTCCAGCGCTGACTGGAGGAAAGGACAGGGGCTACAGCTAGCTCTGCCTCTGTCAGGATCCGTCCCGGCTTACCCCATAGTTCTCTTTTAAGTCAATGGCAGCAAGAAAGGCTGCAGCAGGTATATGACGGCACCTCTAGGTGTTTGCAATTCATGGCTACAGCATTTTTCTAAAACTGAAATATTTTGAATAAACTGTAGCCAGGCTATGGGTGTCTAAATATTTACATATTCATAACCCCTTAATGATGAAAACCAAACAAAGTTTAATGCCTGAACGCAGTTTTGCAGCTTTGGTGCATGTTAGTAAAACTGTACAATCTTTGCAACTACTTTGTGCATCCAGGAGAATTAAACCTTTGCTTTTTTAAGGTAATTTGGGTCTTCATTTGGTGGTAAATGTTAAGAGATATCTCCTGATTTTTTATTTAGGAAAACTTGCCAAAAATAGTGAACAAATAATGAAAAATAATTAAAATGTAGCTGTATATTTCTTACCATTACCATGACCCACCACCAAAATAAATTCTACTACTCCCTACATGCCTGGTGATACCATATATGTATTATTTGTTGTTTGTACCTGTAGTAGGGCCCAGAAACAATAGTCAGGTTTTCCTTTTTTTATTTTTTTTTATTAATCCTACCTAAACTACTTGCAGTTTAAATTGCTTTTACTTGGGTTAGGGTTTCTACTTGGCCTTTCAAAGCAGAACTCCAGGGAAATAAAATGCTTAACACTTGCAGTGGGGCTACAAGAAGGGAGGAGGTGACAGGCTGGAGGGAGCGCTGTGACAGCCGGCTGGATCCGAGGTTCGAGTATAACTTGCTTTAATCGGGGTTCGGGGTAGCCCCACTGCAAGGGTTAAGAATTTGTTTTCCCTGGAGCTCTTCTTTAAGGGTTACCATTTCTACTTGCTTCTTCTTTATAGTGTTAGGAGGGGTTGTGGGGGGTTTGTTGACCCTATCTGTACTGTGCTGGCTCATTTCATTAAGATATGTAAAGTAGATTTGAACACTGTCTGTCCTAACAAAGGGTTAAAGGATTACAGCCCTGGATTTTGTATTCAAATATTAAAGTCAATTAATAAAGCTAATGACGTTAATGAAGTTAATGAAGCACAATCCTCAAATTTCAGTCCTGAGTCTTTTATAAAGGACAGATCACTGTGAAGGAGCTCAGAAATAGCCTGGAATCTGCCATGATGCCTGCTGCAACAAAACATCTAAACATTTAGAAAGAAATTAGTTTTCGGTAGGCTGTATGAATAGGAACACATAACAGCCCTGATGAAGGGGGCTTGCCGCTGAAACGCGTAAGCCCCAAACTGCATCATTGGCGAGTCCAGTGACGGTGGATTACTCCATGCTGTCCAATTGAGTTCTGTGGGAAGGATCTTGGAGGGCTGGATTGGTGTTGTTTATGCCCATGTCCTCATCATGTTTGTGAGTACCATTATCTATTTTTAATTCTATTTAATAAATTATATTACACAAGGAGGAGGAGCCTATTTCTGTTTTATATAACAAACACACAAAAAAGACACGAAACACATAACAGCTGATCACATGTGCAGCACCATTGCAACTGCAATCCAAATAGAGGATAAGATGGCAACTTTCTTAGCTGTAAAGGATTGGAGGGTATAGTTCCACTTTAAAAGCATTCCCTATTTTTTATAGGCGAAATCCTCTGTTTGGCACAGCCATCTACACTTGGTAAATAGTGTGATTGTCTCAGCTGAAAATCCTTCTCCATGTGCAATCTTAAACGTTCTGAAATAATTTTGTCGCACATGGCTAAAATTGGTTATAAAAGAATGTTTGTTTGCCTGAGAGCTGCAAGATTTCTGCACTGTGATGAACATCTGCAATCTACAGTTATATTTTCAGACAAGTTTGACAATGGCAGAAATTACAGATTTTAGCAGATGTTTTTATTGCACACAACAGCTCTTCAAACACTTATTATGCTTGCAGAAAAAGTTATTTTGAATCTAAATAGAGCAGACTGGAACTGTGTCTATTCTGGAAATGTTACAAAATGTGTCAATAACACTGAACCAAATTCTCAACCCTGGTGTGATGTTTAACATTATTTCTGAATAACTGATTTGCCTGAAATTAGGATCTCTTGTGGAGTTTTTTAATTTGTGCGATTCTTATTTCAACTTTCTGTGCAGCTATTATCTATGAGATGTGAGCTCTGCGGTGAGGAAATGAACCGTTGAATATATCACCATTACTTTTTATATTTGCATACAGAGTTACATGCAGGTTTATTTGATAAAGTAAAGGGCAATGATAATGTGCAAAATATAGTAGACTAGAGTTAACCATCATATTAACATCAGGTAGCTTGTGTCGCATCACAGAAATATGAATTCTGTTTGCTTTTTTGGGGGTTTCTGCGCACATTTCTTGGCTTAATTGTAGAACTGGAGGCGGTGGCTTCACGACAGCTTGGGTTCACAGGAAGTGGATTGGAAGCCTATGGCTGTTGTTCTCACCAGACGATAGGGGAGCAGACGATAGGGGAGCAGTTATGTGGGAGGTTGAATAAGTATTGCAGCAAAAGATACTCTCTTTTTTTTTTTGTTTACAACGCAATATTAAAAAAAAATAATAATAAATAATCTTGGAACTCCACAGTAAATGCAGAGTACAACAATTTCTTTTGAAATATAATCAAAAATTGTTAGAGGGTTATTGACAAAGCAAGCCGTAGCTCCGACTGATCCTCCGGACGCCTGAGTCCTTCGGTTCAGTACCACCGAAGGGCTGCTGTACGAGCTATTCACTATAGCCGTACAGCTCCCGAAGCTGGCGGAGCAGCTCAGTCGAGCCGAAGGCATATGCTTCGGCTCGACGGAGCTGAAGTGAAACCCGAAGCAGGCCGAGTGGCCGGCCGAAAGCCTTGTCTCTGACAGCTGGGCAGAGCCGGCCAGTTGCAATGACAGTTCAGCGTCCTCTGGTTACCTGGTAACTAGGGGATGCTGAACTAATGACAGCACAGCGAAGCCGGACGTGATATCATGGCCGGCTCTGCCGGGATCTCATTGTAATGACAGTTCAGCATCCCCTGGTTACCAAGTAACCAGGGGATGCTGAACTGTTATTACAATGAGAACTCGGCGGAGCCGGCCATGATATCACGGCCGGCTCTGATGAGCTCTGATTGTAATGACAGCAGGTTCTGGCCAATAGGAAACAGTTAGGCGGAGCTAGCTGTCACTGCTAGCTCCGCCTAATCGTTTTCTACTTTTTTTCACTGCTTTTC
>NW_017308229.1:11844-82405 GCF_000935625.1 Nanorana parkeri | reverse complement strand
CACGCCCCCCCCCCCCCCCACACACACACCCCCCCCCCATTCATCTGCTTGCTAGATTCTACAGTGGGAAGGTGAATGTAAACAGCAGGCAGTTGAAGCAATAGCCAGTCTGCTATTGGCTATTGGCTGTCTGCATCTGCCCACTGAGTAGAGGAGCAGACCTGAGAGTCTGCTACTGTGGGCAGGTGCAATAGCCAGCCTGCTATTGGCTGTTGCAGTTTTAAATAGCCAATAGCAGCTGGTTATTGCTCCCCGTTGTTTATATTCTGCTGCCAACCATGGAATCTAGCCTTCAGACAGCAGCAAGATGTAAACAAAGAATTTTTCATGGGCAACTTAATAAATTTAGCTGCTAATGAAATGTGTTAGTGTGCAAATGTCTATCAAGTAAACAGAAAAAAAAATCAAGGACATAATATGTCCTCAATTTTTTTTGCCAGTTGCTTGAATGGCAGATAATGGGGAGTTTACTGTATTTTATTTATAAAACTCAATGGTGTGTTTAATGCACATCATGCATTATATTTGTGGTAAATTGGACTATATTTGAAGTGTCCACAAAAGTATTTTAGGAGAACATAGAGGGGCATATATCCATAGCAGTGAATGTGACATTCAATAAACATTCACTGCAGATCAATCGATCACTATGGGGTCTATTCACAAAGCAGCCGAAGGATCTAGCCGTAGCTTCGGCCGATCCTTCGGCTAGCTTCGGCCCCAGGACCCCTTCGGTTCAGTAGAACCGAAGGGCTGCTGTACAGGCTATTCACTATAGCCGTACAGCTCCCGAACTTGGCTGAGCGGCTCAGTCGAGCCAAACGCATATGCCTCGGCTCGGCTGAGCCGTGCTGAAAGCCGAAGCTGGCCGAGCTGCCAGCCATTGGCCGGCCGACAGCCTGCTTCTGACAGCTGGGCGGAGCCAGCCGTGATCTTACGGCTGTCTCCGGCCACTTGCAGAGAGATCAGCGTCCCTGGTTACCAGCTAACCAGGGACACTGATCTCCAGACAGCAAACTCTCCCTGGCGCTCCGGAAGTCTCCCGCTGCCGGCCGCAAAATAATAATTTTTGGCCATAGGAATGCATTGCTAGATTCCTATTGGCTATTTCAATTTGCAATAGCCAATAGCAAACTAGCATTGCACCCGCCCTCTGCTGCAGTTCTCCATCAGGTCCACTACTGATTGACAGCACCAGAGGGCGGGTACAATTACATCAGCCGTACCAGCCTGAAGTGAATAGCCGAACAGCGTTCGGCTCACTTCGCTTTAGGTCGGTCATTCACTCGGCTGCCTACACCAGGAAGATACCTACAGTAAATGTTGGGTGAATGTCACATTTTAAACAATTATATTTTTGCGTACCTTTCAATTAGGTAAATATAAAATATTTTGTAAAAAAATCATATTTTCCATGTGTAGCCAGTGGATGGAGCGTTACAGTTTGCTGACTGCAATGTTTCTGCAGTTCCTTGCTGTAAAGAGAGAACAAGTTGATCTCCTGCTGTTTAACAGTGTTTAGAAAACATTAGCAGAGTCAGATAAGGGACACAACCCATCCTATGTATAGTTTATAGCACTCTGTATTGAGTATCAATTAAAAAGAGACATTCCAATAGTAGTAGACTGAATTAAAAGAGTGCTCAGAGAACAAGGTGTTTATGAAGCACTCTGTACTAAATCATTGCTATATTACGTTAAACATACTTTGTGTGTTTCTGTATTGTGCCAAGTTTTCACAATTACTATTTTCAGAGAGCTACAGTATCCTAGAGCCCTTTTACATGGGATTTCCAATCAGGTTCGCCAGTGAGTTTTTTTACGTGGACCTGATCAGAAGCCCATGGGCAGCCAGATCTAAACAGATGTGTTTCCATTTGCATCCGGTTACCCCCAGCTCCAGCCAGGTCCGGTGAAAACAAAAGGATTAGAGTGCCATTTTGCCGGACCTGATTATGCCAGATCAGGGGTCATCTAATGTACACGGACACAAGCCCATTTACATTTGATTCCCCATAGACCAACATGTTTTTATGCTGACAGGTTTATGGGGACAGGATGTCAAAACGGTGCAGGGATGGATCCGTGCATGGATCCCCTCCTGATCAGACCATGTGAAAGGGGCCTTAGAGCCCTACATCTATGTTGTGAATAGCCTGAATGTACAATATTGGGAAAACATCTAAACAGCAGGAGAGATCATATGATACACACTGCTGAATGAATCAATGAGTGGGACATTATTCCATGAGCATACAAAATGTCCACAACTTTTGTCATTTATATATGGAAAATATATAAAGTCAGATGTCACCCCATGAAAACATATTTACATTCTACACTTTTTGTTTAGTGCCCATTAAACTCCATATTGTTGGAAAACGAATTATATGTCTTTACCTAAAGCAGTTTAGTCTGCAATTTAATGATGTTTCATAGCCAGTAATGATCATTTTCATTCTGCTTCCAAAGAAGCAGTAGCCTTGATACGTGGTCTGTTCTATTTAAATCACTGCAATAAATTTACATAACATTTTATTATTACATTTTTAATATATGTATCAGGTATACCTATATTATCTAAGTATACTCGTTTTTGCTTTCTCTTTTTTAGTGATAATTTTGTCGTTATTACGTTAGGATACATTTACCAAATCAGATGTATGAGAGAATTTCCATTATTTTCTTTGCAAGACTTCAAACCTGATGTGCTTTTAGCCCCTTTAATCACAGAGAAACTGAAGAATAGTGACGTTCCTCTTAGGTATAGATTATGGGACTGCTTGCCCCTACAGGTAGCAATCTCTACTACTGCAGCTTTTTACAGGCTATTGTTCATAACTAAGGGGAATTTTATGTGCAAATTGGAACAAAGTGGAACACGGAGGATTTCCCTGCTTTGATAAATATGCCCATATTGTATAGCTTAGTCCTCAGACTCTACATTTGCAAAAAATCCAACCAGTATGATTCACATATTGTACATGGTCCCCAATGTTTCAGTTGCAGCAGCAGTGAATGACTTGCTCACCAGAATTAAGCAGTAACATTCAATGGCTGAAATTCATTTTTAAGCAAGCACCAGGACAAAAAAATAATGCACGTGAGAAATCTAATTTTAAAGATCACTACCCCCATGTAACGTAGCTTATTGTAGACATTCTATCTGCATGAATAAAATGGCAGAAAATGTACAGCGATCATACTGTTTTCACCGAGCAAAGACTGACGTCACATTATGCATAACATTAAAGTCCTCCCTCTGCTGATTCAGAAGTATTCCAAATGCTTTAGCATCCTGCTAAAGCATTTGGAATACTTCTGAATCAGGGCTGAGGCACGTTGAGAAGCAAAGCAATATAGCAAAAAATATATATAGCAATATATTTTTTTTTCTTTCAGAAATAAATACTGTAATCTAAAGGAGGAAAGGACTCATTCTATAATATAATTATTATAATATTAAGTAAATCTTATACATTTTTCATTTTTTACATCATTTTTTTAAATACCTGCATCCATGTCCATTTTTATCAAAGCTATTTTTATATTCAAAAAATTCGCAATCTAAACAGCCTTTTACAGTCGCAATGCTGTTGAAAGAAATCCAGCTGAGCAAGAGCTCCCTCTTATGTACAAAAGTGATATCATCAGTGGTCAGCAACTGCAGGTTTGTAGCGTAGTTATTAGCCAACACATTTTTTGTAATCAATAATAAATAATAAAGTGCACTGCGCAGGTATCTAAAGGAAAGTTCATGAATTTTGCCATTTCCCGTGCCAATCCAAAGTAATGGTTCTTCCAGGGCAGAGACTGCTAACAGCTTTTTTAGTGTTATTCGTTTGAGGTACTACTTGACACAAATGTTTTAGTTGTATTATATAGCCAGTTCTATTCTAAATAACAAAAATTCAAGGCTAAAGACATCACCAGATAAAGAGAAAAAAAATGGTAGGGTTGAAGTGTAATATATTTTTCCACCTGCTCTTGTTGCTTGCAGCTAAATGGCCTTGTGAAAAAGGTGTAAGTTATTCCTTGTCAACAGTTCACATGTAAAATTTACAGAACACTCGTGTTTAAGTTTCATCAAGAAGGCTAATTTGATGACCGAACATTATGAAGGTTTATAGAGTACACATATGAAATTAGGCTGCTGGTGAACATTGGAGACAGAATGAATTACCACAGACTGTGCTACACAAGCTGTACGTGGGAGGAGTTGGTCCTTCATTTAAAATGTATGACCTGACCTGTACAAGTGATTATCTACTCTTTACGACACTTTGCATGAGCACCCTGTTTTCTAATAACCAAGTATTCCCATTTCCATTCCCAAAACACATTTGTGTAGACATAGAATGTTTGATTGTAGGGAAATTCTCAGCTCAATTTTTAATTGTTAATAAATCAGGTTTTGGGTCTCTACTAAGGGTAAATGGGAGGGCCAAATTTATACTACTGCATCCCTAGCTGAACTGTCTTCTGATGCCTACCTCCTAACTCAATTCTCTGGAAAGCCTTAGTATCACACTTACAAGATTTGATGTCATGGCCATGCAAGAAAGTGCAAATTTAAAGCTGCACTACTGATGGTCCAGACCTTTAAATAAGTGGGTGGATGAAATGATAGCAACAGATGGTGCCGTGCCTAGAGCAGATGGGAGAATACAAAACTGCCAGCACTCACAGATTTATTGTAAAGATAGTGTCACACATTTCAAAAGCATTCTGACCTTTCAAGGCCTTGCAGGGTCCCTTTCTCAAGGTGACATGGGGTTGATATACTAATGGCAAATAGTCTGTTCACTTTGCAGAGGAAGTTTCTTTTAGCTTAGTGAGTGAGGTTAAGTTCTGCTAACTCCCATCATCCAATCATGTGCTAGCAAAAAATATATATATTTTGATTTTTATTGCACGTGATTGGGTATTCTTTGCAAAGAGAATTTTCACAAAATGTACTAATCTTCGATGGCAAAGCGAAAAATTAATTGAAAAGTGAACAGCCTGTTCAATCCCATAGTCTCTATGTCAGTTGGAGGAAGGGACCCTACAAGGCACCGAAATGTTGATATGATTTTGATTTCTGTAATGCAGTCTTCCCTACAAATATGTGATACGCATTTCTTTAGGATGCTGGTGATTTGGTATTTTCCCCAAGCCATGCAAGACACACTGAGGCTGGGGGCAGACAGACTGAAAGACACAATTCACCCACACTAAATCAATCAGCTGGAACTGACAACTAGAAGAGTTGGATAAAATTATCAGCATGCTAGATTTTATGCATACAGAGCCAAAGAGAATAGACTGTAAGCACACAGTAAACTATTCCACCAAGAACACTGCATCTAACTGTGCAAGTACAGCAACAATAAGGACTCATCATTTTGGCATCCTTGGTGGTGGCTTTGAACTGTTTAGTATACACGGATGTGTTAGTAACAAGTCAGCAAGGTGATGTGTTGGTGGTTGCGTGCACCCCTGGCAGACCTGCATTCCAAGAGCCAGGTTGTTTGCAGAAATCTGATCTTGTACAAAGCTAGAAGTTGTGGTTCAATTTCAATATGCTAATTATATGCATGCAAGTCTATACACTGGTGAAACCATAAAGAGCCCCCCCACCGCCATGGCACCCCATGGTTAACAGGAAGGCTGCCGAGGTCCCCAGCAAGCGCAGGACCTCAGGCAGCCGCTTGTTAAAATTTTAGTGCCGGTGTTCTGTCGTGAACACCGACCCAGTATCTGCACTTACGTACAGACAGGATTAAAGAGGAAACCGGCATTTATTTACAAAGTATTTGTTTGTAATGGTTAATTGTGACCGGTAATAATATGCCGTCCATGGCAATAAATGATGGATGGAATATTATTAACAGTTACAATTAACAATTTAAGCAAAATACTTTGTGAATAAATCCCTGTTTCCTCCATAATACTGGTCTGTACGCAAGCGCAGATGCTGAGGTCGGCAAATTCAACTATGTCGGCGTTCTCGATAGAACACCGGTATCTGCGTTTAGTATCAGGGCATTTTCACGAGTATGAGTACTCGTGAAAATTCCCACTATTGGCGCTGTATCAATATTTGAAAACATAATGCATTGCTGGGACTTGTAGTCCTATAGGTGAAACTCGAATAATTAGAATATCGTGCAAAAGTAATTGCAGTAAGTGCTGCAAAAGGGGCACAAACCAAGTACTGAGTAAATATGCATGCTTGTACTTTTCAGAGGTCCGATATTGTTCTATGTACAATCCTTGTTTTATTGATTGCATGTAATAATCTACTTTTTTGAGGTTGTGGATTTGGGGTTCTTGGGGTTTTCATGAGCTGTAAGCCATAATCATCACAATTATGACAAATCACGGCTTGAATTATCTTGCTTTGCATGTAATGAGTCTATCTCATATATTAGTTTGACCTTTTAAGTTGCATTAGTGAAATAAATGAACTTTGCACGATATTCTAATTATTCGAGTTTCACCTGTACATAGGGCTAAGTGGAGAGGGTCCTCACACAGCAGAATGTGCTTTCTGGCGGTGCCTGCAGCACATTCTACGGGACTAGTGTGACAGCCTCTCCAGCCCTGCAGCACAGCCGCCCGTACATGCTGCGGGTGGCAGAGCGGCAGGGAAGGAGAGGCACGATCTCGGGGGGGCCCTCTTCTTCCTCCCTGGGCCCCCCCCCCCAGCAGGCGGAACACCCCTGTCGCAATTGCGACCTCTGCGACCCTGGTAGTTCCGCCAGTGGTTGTTATCCAAATGATTCATGTGCAATGTGTTGCAAGTCTATTGGTATAAGCAGTCAAGTCATCTAATGTGGCATAAACTGAAAAATCTCATGGGTTGTTAAAGTGTATCCATTATTTTGAACTGATAATGCAGAAAAAAGGCAGAATGTGATCCACAGGTTATAGAATACTTTTCTAAACTTTTCTCAGCAGCAATGTATTTGGTGAACTAAGTCTATCATGTACCCTGGGTACTAAACACAGATCTGTTGCTATATCCCTGTGCCTTTGCCTAAACTGTACCTGAGGTCTGCAATCTTACTAACAACACAAACAGGCTAACAGAATTTGTACCGATAACTCTTCCTGAAATCGGCTATAAAACTGTTCTGTTCAAAATGACATTGGACAAATGCATTTAAAAATGTATGCCATTTTAAAACCCAAAATGTGGCGCAGTTGTGTAAAATCTACCTAAAAACAGAATGCAACGATTTGTAAATCTCATAAACCCATATTTTATTCACCATAGAAAATAGAAAACATATCAAATGTTTAAACTGAGAAAATTTACAATTTTAGGGAAAACAATAAGGTAACTTTGAAATTGTTGGCAGCAACACATCTCATAAAAGTTTGGACAGGGCAACAAAAAGCTGGCAAAAAGTTGTACTTACAAGGAAGAGCTGGAAGAACATTTTGCAACTAATTAAGTGAATTGGCAAAAGGTATTTTGCAATATTGGTAATATGCAATATTGGATGCTCATGTTCTTGGGGCCATTGGACAGCACTGCATTAAAAACAGGCATGAATCTGTGATGGACATCACTGCATGGGCTCAGGAATACTTCCAAAAAGCACTGTCTGTAAACACAGTCCACAGTGCCATCCAAAAATGCCAGTAAAGCTCTATCATGCAAAAAAGAAGCCATATCTGAACATGATCCAGAAATGCTGCAGTCTTCTCTGGGCCAAAACTCATTTAAAATGCTCTGTTGCAAAGTGGAAAAATGTTCTGTGGTCTGACAATTCTAGATTTTACATTCATTTTCGCAACCATGGGTGGCGCATTTTCCGGACTAAACAGGAGAGGGACCTTACTGACTTGTTATCAGCACTCAGTTCAAAAACCTGCATCTCTGATGGTATGGGGGTGCATTAGTGCATATGGAATGGGCAGCTTGCACATCTGAAACGGTACCATCAATGCTGAAAGATATATCCAAGTTTTTGAGCAACAAATGCTCCATTCAGACGACATCTTTTTCAGGGAACGCCTTTTATATTTCAGCAGGACAATGCTAAACCACATTAGATGCATGGCTTCGTAGTAGAAGAGTCCAGGTGCTTAACTGGCCTGCCTGTAGTCCAGACCTTTCACCTATTTAAAATATTTGGCGCATCTTGAAACAAACAATATGACAAAGACCCAGGACTGTTACGCAGTTAAAATCCTATATCAGGCAAGAATGGAACAACATTCCTCTCCTAAAACTCCAGCAACAGGTCTCCTCAGTTCCCAGACATTTACAGAGTGTTGTTAAAAGAAGAGGGGATGCTACAACGAGGTAAACATGGCCCTGTCCCAACTTTTTTGAGAAGTTTTGCTGTCATCAATTTCAGGAGTATGCTGGGGACTGATACTGATCTGTAACCTGATTTATCTCATCCTGTCTAATATTCACTCTGCATTATGGAAACACAGATCTCCGCATGCTCTGAGTTACTTGTAATTATTTTTTTACTAATATACAGTATAATGTATTTCCACCTCAATGCAATTTAAAAATGAGCTTGTTTAAATGTATCCTAAACCTAAGACTCCCACTTTGATTTGATTCTTGTGAAGGCCATAAGTGGACCAATCGTGTAATATGTGATGTTTCCAGCCATCATAAAGCAATGGGCTTTGGCCTTCTTCACAAAATGTCCCTATTAAAAGCTACCACCAGCTATTTGATAAAAAAGATATAACAAAAATTCGATGATCTGTTTACAGGGGTAGGCAACCTCGGCACTCCAGCTGTTGTGAACCTACAAGTCCCGTGAGGCATTGCTAGACAGAGGCAGAGGCATGATGGGATTTGTGTCGTCACCACAGCTGGGGTGTTGCGATTCCCTAGCAAGCAGTAGATATATGCAAAAACATAACAACAACAAAAAACGCGTTAAAAGCGGTTTAAACTTACCGGTGTCTTCCCCGCGCGCTCCCGTCCGAAAATCTGAAAGTTCTCTTGGGGCAGGCGCATGCGCAGTTCCGATTTACGGCCGGGAGATGAGGAGAGACACAAGGTAAGTCTATGGACTGCTTGCACCTGCATGCAGACACCGTGGGACTGGAAGTGCCAGCAAGGACAGAGAAGTCAGTGCTGGATCAGAGACCCGCAGCATCGCTGGAGGGACAGATGAAAACTACAGGAAAGAAGATCGGATTAAGAGACATCATTTAAGGTAAGTGCCAACATTAACATTGGGTGGAGCGAAAAATATTTTTGACTTTAATGTTACTTTAATACCTTATGTATGGTCATTTCTGGTGTCCGAGTTTTTAACATTTGGAATAATTATTTTCCTAACAATTTCACCTTTCATTTGTAATATTTAATCCTTTTACAGTATATATTAATTAATGTTAAAAATCTTTCTCTGTCTGCAACCACATTTATAATAAATTGAACCAATATTTTCCCAATCTATTGTAGAATAACAGGTCGCTTTTATTAGCCCACCTCCTCTGCTGCTCATACTTATGTTTTCTACACTACACCAGTCCATTAGATCCAGGTGTAATACCTTCCAGATATGTCAGAGCATATGACTTTCTCAATCAATCAGTCAATTGCCAGACCCTAGTGCTGTCATGTAGAGGCGGAAGGAAGGTCCATAGCCCTATTCAAACTCCAGCCAGGCTGACTCATAGCTTATACAGGGCTTTTTCATTTGGCGTTTGTAGATAAAGGTACCTGAATGGGCAAAGAATGGTTCACTTAGAAAACATATATTATTCCCTCTCACAACAATTTTGGGAAAACAAGCAAAAGTTAACGATTCATTTTGTATTCATAAATAAATGGATTAAAAAATCTATATAATCTGTAATAAAAATAAATATTTGTTTTTTTACTATGAAGCCGCATACTATATGCTGTAGTTCTCTGTACATGTTGGAGTAAGGTTATTTTTACTTAAAGTATGTACTTAAATGTCCTGTTCATAAATAATGGAAATATCAAATTTGTCTTCTTTCACATTAAGAATCTTTTCCAAGTCTGATTAAAGAAGCTATTACCTTATCACCGAGTTAACAAAAAGATCTAAAAGTCTCTCCCTAAACAGTGGCCATCTGCTAAGTAAAATACGGGGTTCTGACAGTCAGGCACAGCTCAGCTCCCTTGTTGTTCCACATTATTGCATATCTGACAAGAGCAATAAGGGGTTGTCATTAGCCTTACATGACAGTTCGTAAAATGACTTACAAAAGGAAGAATAAAGCATGGCAGACCTCTAAAAGACACCATCTCTTTATTTCATCCTCCAGGCCTCAGACATCATTATTTCAGCATTTTGCTACTTCAGTTAGCATTAATTATTTTTAATGCTACATTTCTAGATGCTCTGATCATCACGCTATGTATTTACTAAGAGCCATTTACACTAAACAAAGATTTCAAATGGGAGATTGTTAATATAATAAGAACATGTTTTTGTAGAAATGAGTAACAAGAAATAAAAGAAATAAAACATAAATGAATGATATAAAACTTGTGTTTCTTTATTGTGACACATACAGGCTTGCTTAATAAGATAGCACAATGACATTATGCAAAGTATTGTAACCTATTGAAATCAGATTTCAGTTAACTGTAATCAAAGCAGTAAAATATGAATTCTGCTTGGTTACAGTTTTGAATGCAGTCAATGCATTTTAAGCTGTGATAGTGTCTCTACAAAGGCCCCCAAAACCCCGTATATTTAACTTGCCTGAGTCCCCTTGCCACTCCTTCCCAACTGACACTAAAATCACAGGTGTTGGCAATCAGGGAGAGCAATAGCATTAGTTCTTCAGACATGTGACAGTGCTTGGGCCTAGAGACTGTCGGAACCAGCTTTACCATTTTTTTTTTAGCAATTTGAGTTACAGTAGCTCTTCTATTGGATTGGACTACACGGGCCAGCATTCACTCCACAGGTGCATTAATGTGCCTTGGCCGCCCATGACCCTGTCATCGGTTCACTGGTTTTCCTCACTTGGACCACTTTTGGTAGGTCCTGACCACTGCAGACTGGGAAAATCCCACAAGAGGTGCAATTTTGGAGTTGCTCTGACCATGTCGTCTAGTCATCAGAATTTAGCTCTTGCCAAAGTTGCTCAAATCCTTACGCTTGCCCACTTTTCTGCTTCCAACACATCAACTTCAGGGACAAAATGTTCACTTGCTGCCTAATATATCCCACCCACATCTAGGTGCCATTGTAACAAGATAATAAATGTTATTCACTTTACCTTGCAGTGGTCATAACGTTATGGCTGATCGGTGCATATAAATAATTTTCTGACAATTTGTTTTATTAATTCTAAGTCCTGGTAATTGTAAGTGTACATATACACAAAGCAGCATCACTATGACTTGCATTTATCAAGCTAAATTTAGCAACATAATCAAATCTAGCTGGTTGTGCATTTACAAAAAAAGCAATGGCAGTACCGACAACATACCTTAAGGGTCCATGCATTTTGCATTTTCTACAGTGAAAACAATGTTAAATACCCAACTGAACAGCTCCACCACTGCATGCTGGCTGGGAATTAAATTGAGCCATCGGGTGTGCTTACAATAAACCTTCTTTATTATATCAACAAAATTATAAGAGATGTTGAGGGCTATGCCACAATCCTAAACCCCAAAAAACCCTACATTTTAAAAGCAATTAAAACCAAATGTCCTTATTATCTATGAGGTTCTCTTCAAGTTTGCTATCCAATAAAAAGGATATCATAAGACACACAATATCCAAACCAATTTGATGGAAAATATACATTCCTGGATAGACTCTAAATGGCATTCAATATAGATCAACCAGTTTAAAAAAGACCCGGGTCCAACACGTATAATAAATATATTATATTTCTGCAGCATTATGAGGAATGGTGGGTGTATATATCTATGTCTATCCATAAACTAAACATCAAGGCTTGTCAAATTGAGTGTTATGTTTGAAATGTATGCCATCTAACAAGAGATTGACACTACTTCCAAGCTACATGAGACACATACCCAGAAATGTTGAATGCCGAAGCATAAGAGTTTGAAGACTTGGCCCCCCTGGAAACACATGTTCTTCTTTTACACAGAGATTTTGTTTACTTGGCACCCTGTGTGAACAGGGTCACTTGAAAGAATAACTGTACACTCATATAAAGTACAATTATCCTGCCTTCCTAGCCCCCCTGAAGTACCCCATTCTTCTCTGCTTCAAATGTATACTTAACTAGCCTGCCGCAATCTTTGCATACAGTAGCCACAATCTTCATTTCCTCTGGCAACACCCACATAGACATAACCCATAGACTGACATAGGGCCATCTCCTGATACAAAGACATTTCAGAGGATTGACTGCACAGGTGCAGCCAGATGAAAAAAGATTTTGGCGTAGATTTGCGTCAGGTTGCGGCAATAACAATATTTTATGTGAGAGTACAATTATCCTTTAAAGTACAGATGAACTTTTAGAACTTCAGAAAGGTATACCTGATTTGTAGCTGGTGTTTGGCGTGCACAGAGCACGCAAAAAGTGGGTATGGCTACATTGTACTGAATATCGGGCATGACTTAAAGCGGCATAGTTAAATAGAGTCTGAGCCAACTTGCAGTATACACTACACAATTATGTCACAGTCCTTGCCCCCACAAATTGCACCTTAAACAATGTGCCGCAAGGGACATTCTCACAGACACACATAAACTTAGGAGGGGAGGTTAGTGAAAGTTAGTGTTAGTGAAAGCACAACTGTCCTTTAAAGTGACATTAAACCCTTAGATTTTTTAACATAAACCAATACTGTAATGTGTGCCTTACACACATTACATGGTAGTTTCCCTTCTCTTTGCTGCTCTTCCTTTTAAATCCTCATGTCTTCTCATGCTTGGGGAGAACTTCCCTTTGCAGCTCAGGGCATCTTCCTGTAGTGCTGGCTCAAGTTACAAACCTATACAAACCTATACACAGACACCATATATCCATTCCTGAGACAAGGCAGTCTGCTGCAAAACAGAAGTTCTGCCCAGCATGAGAACAGATACAGATTTAAAAGGAAGAGCAGCAAAGAGAAGGGAAACAACCATGGATTACAGTAAGGCACACATTACAGTATTGTTTTATGTTAAAAAATCTGAGGGTTTAATGTCACTTGAAGGTAGAACTATTAGTAACTTTATAATTCCAGTTCAATACATTCCTGACAATAGTATAGTTTAAAAATGTAACTTTTACCGTTAGGAAAAAATCTTTCAGCATAGCCAAGTGTATTTGCTTAAGCATTTGAGGTATATCTGGGAGAATGATATTATTATGCTGCAGAGAAGAATAAGCATTTCCTCAGACTCCACTCTCTTATTGATCTAATAAGACAATTGAAATATT
Organism: Nanorana parkeri; assembly: GCF_000935625.1. Taxonomy (NCBI): domain Eukaryota; kingdom Metazoa; phylum Chordata; class Amphibia; order Anura; family Dicroglossidae; genus Nanorana; species Nanorana parkeri. Next base: position 69,028 of record NW_017308229.1, on the reverse strand, counting down.
GTTGTTTTCTGGTGATTTACGTAGCAGCAGAGGGCTGATCAATTTAAATAGTTTTTCTATCCCTGGGCCAGAATCCTAGCATAAATGAAAATGATGCTGGCCTGCTGTGAGAAAAATAGGTGAAGCCATTGTCAAGAAAAGTACTAGAGGTATTCAGTGAATTTTAAAAAGTATATCTAATACTAGGTCCACTTTAAAAGAGAACTATGGCCTGCAGCCGGGAAAGATCCTGACAATATTGTTGCAATCCACCCCGCTATCTGACTGACAGCTGTCTCTGCCTCTCTAGAGCCAGAGCCCACTGTGCCCACCCCCTCTATCCCTCCAATGAGCACTGGAGGAACAGAGAGGGGAGGAGGAAATACCTGAGGGGAGCAGTGACTGACAGTCACCACTCTCTGCAGGGAGAAGATTGTGAAGTGAGCAATCAGTGGTTTGAGATCACTCAGTTCTCATGCTATAGAGCTGGCATGTGACAGCTGCAGTGTCACACATCAGCTCTAAGCAGGGGATGTGTACATTTCGCTCTCCCCATAGTTCTCCTTTAAGCTGCTAAGCATTTACTTATATATTGACTACAGTGTACCTTCATTTTAAAGTAGCTAACTTAAAATTTCAAACACAGCTGTAAAAGGTGAGTCACATTAAATTGATTGCTATTTTGCAATATGTGCCAGCTATGAAAGAGGTTTGTCATTTAGCACTTTCACATACGAGTTTTCAAAGCAAAATGAGGCAAATAACAGCAGTGAGTTAAATAACAGCATACTTGCTACCCGAATTGCAGGTGTATGAGATCAGGAAAATGGCGATAAAAAAATAGAAAGTATATATACCAAGCAAGCACAAATTGCATTAGCAAACAGCAAAAATGGTCATAAGTCACTAATAGGGACACATTTGTACACTTAGCAGAACAGTTGTTAAATGCCACTAAAAAACATCATCCAAAATTACTATGGGATTAAATTATCACATCTTTGAGCCAGCCTCAACAAAACTCATATTTCTAGCTACAGAGAACTATTATTACGAAACTGCGTGTATTCCAAGCCAACGCACAAATGCATAACCTGGAGATCAAAATCTGGATTTCTGAGCAATGGAATAAAATATTAAAGTTTAAAGCTTAATCTTGCCCCCTATTTCCTACACCTGTGGTGGGATGCCACCCACAGTTCTTAACCCTGCTGGTAGAGCAGTGATGGCATGGGCAGCTATCTCATTGCTGCTCACACCTACCCAAAGGAAGGACACTGTCTCTCCACCTACATAAGAAAACAGGTTGTTTTTTTTCCTGCTAAACTGCCTTCCTATTAGTCACTCCAGACAAAGTACTTAGCCGTTTTATATAGTGAGGCCTCCACTCCAGCGCATTTCTTCCTAAAGCACCACTTTATTTATATTTAGGCCCCTTTCAAACGGGAGGACCGATCAGCCCCACCTTTCAGTTTTTTAGGCAGACCCAATTGGATGCCCAATGCTAGTCTACAGGCAGCGGGGTGTAAACAGACACGCGTCTGTTCAAAAACATGATTGATGTTGGATTACGTCCAGCGTTGTCCACGGCAATGACGATTCGACGAAATAAAAAAATAAAACAAAAAATAAATAGAAATAATTTTAAAAAACGACGACCCCCGTCCCTTCCGCTGCGGCGAACACCCGGCGCAGAATGTAATTTTGATAGATGCTGGCAACTTAGAAACATTTGCGGCGGAGCTAGCAGTGACCGCTAGCTCCGCCCAACTGTTTACAGTTGTAACAGGTGAGCCATGATTGGGCAGAGCCATCATGACTTTGCCAAATCCTGGCTCTGACAGTTCTCTGTGCCCTAATTGGGCAAAGTCTTGCATCTGACCTGCAGTCAGGTGCAAGCCTTTAGCCTGTTAGGGCTTCACAGGGTGCATGTTCGAGTCAAACTCAAGTTCAGCTCGAACAGCGAGCCCTACTCTATCCAGAATCCCATATTTTAACCACCAAACAAATTTGCCCAACATGATAACATACTTTAGTTACAAATTTTGGGGACTTATATACCCTATTTTTCGCTCCATAAGACGCACTTTTTTCCCCCCAAAAGGAGGGGGAAAATGTGCCTGCGTCTTATGGAGCGAATCCCGACACCCGCAACATGCATTTTCGGGCGCCGGGCGAGTAGTAGGAGCCACTGCTCATTTAATATGATTGATCTAATGAGATCACTCGTATTAAAGCTGAGCAGCGGCGGCGGCGATCGAGATCAGTAGTAGGAGCCACTGCTCGTTTAATACGAGTGATCTAACGAGATCACTCGTATTAAAACCAGGCAGCGGCAACGATCAAGATCACCATAGAGCAGACGAAGAACCGAGGTTCTTCGTCTGCTCTGTGTGATCACTGAGACCGTGGGGCTGTAATCACAGCGCCACCTGTCTCAGCGGTCACTAACTGCAGCTTCTGTCACAGCTTCTGTCATGGAAGCTGTGACAGAAGCTACGGTCTGTCGAGCGCTCCATAAGGCGCACCGGACCTCCCTGCGTCCTATGGTCTTATGGACCGCAAAATACGGTAACATATCATATCTCCCTTGCTAGCAACCTGATTACAGCGAATGGTACATTTTAGATGAATACATACTTTAGACATAGCATTAAACATACATATTGGGCTCTGCACAATTTATATATCCCTTTTTTGCTTTAAGGGTTTTTAATAGTTTTTAATTCAATGTCTTTGTGTGATAAATGGGGTATATAGTTTTGTATTCTTTGGAATTTTCTATAACGACATATTAAAGACAGCATACTTTATTATGTATTTTTGTATATGTTTGCAAATGGTCAAACAGAGGTTCTGGCTGGGGCTACACCATTACATATGGAGGTCTTCCTTCTCCTTCTATATTTGCAAATCCAGTCATTCAGACCATAAAGAAGGAATGTGCAAAAGAAATGGCCACTTAAACGTCCTATTTTTTTTTTATACCACTACTTTTCCTCTATACTTATGTCTGAACATAACTATACCAATAATTTAGAGGAAAGATGTGAAGTTTTGTAAAGAATTTGATAGCTACAGCCCACACCATGCATTATATTATTTTGGATAGATTAGGGAAGAACAAGAACCTTACCATGGTTTTGACTGTCTAGTATCCCATTTAGGAGATGTCTCCTTACCTCTTGGTTTTAATTCAAAAGCTATGCATCCCTTTAAGTATTCATAGACATGCTAGAAATCACCCTAAATAATATGGAGCTTCCAAAAATAATCTAATGTCTATAGTAAACTTTAAACTAAACAAACCCATAACATGGAACATTATGTTTGCTGTTTGTTTCCTGAGATTGGTCAGCTGGGGATGTCTAAGGATGTCTGAGGATGTCTAATGTCACCCAAATACATGAGGTTCATCAATTAAACTGTGTATCGATGGGTACTTTTGTGAGTAGTATTACATATTAGCAACTCTTTCAACAATCATAGCAATGTAAACTAAAAGTCAGCAAGTATTTCCAAAGTAAAAATAGTAATACATAATCCCCTGTAGAAGTCAATGAGGGAGGCCATAAAGGTATTACATTGTTTCCATACAAACGATGAACAGATGGGTTATAACAGTATGTCTCATACCAATAGCTTAGAAGTGGCATTGTTCCTTATCAAGTTAATTAAATTGGATTTTATCACTCTTCCAAAACAAAACTATCTTCAAAAGGCCACATTGAATTAATGTAAAACAGTTATCAAGCAGCAAAAATGGCCAAAAAAATGGTTGTATATTCACTGATAAAATCAAAAAGAAATTGTAATCTATTTAATGCTAAAAAACATTAAGCAAAAGGATTATATTCCCTTGTTTCTTCATGATACGTGTAAGCTTTAGGAAAATGTTTTATTTTCATTTCTATTCCAGGTTAACATGAATCAATTTTCTGGTTCTTTTTGAATATCCCAGCATATGCTCAGCCTAACCTTTAGATTTGGCAAAGTGGAAATTAGTAGATTGAGTTTGACAGTCCAAGCCAAATGAAATAAAACAATATTCTGCCTATACTACTGCATATGGTTCCATAAACATATGGCACCTGGTGCAAGCACTGAGCCCACCACTGTGCAGTGGCTTCTGTTGTTTGCCTTACATACGCAGATATTTATTCCAATTCTACAAAAGACCCAATACTTGTCATTCTGTAGAAGACAATTGAGCTCTATGCTGTACATACTGCAAACCTTCCAAATTTTGCACTTTACAGATGAGAACCCCTGAAGATTTATCCCTTCTCTGCACATATCCTGTTTGATCAGGATTCTATAGAAGTGTTATCTTGCTTGTGATTTTTGAGGTCTCAATAAGAAAATCATTTACAGCATTCTAAAAATGTTTTATTGTTATAAATAGTATGCTATCTATTGAGCAATGCCTCTAATATGTTCTACAATTAAAGCATGGATTTTCCTGTGATTAGGGAAAACTTGACTTACTATAAGGGATAAGTGAACCGAGCAAAGTTTGGTTTGCAGGAGGCTCATCAAACCCAGCGGAATATCCGCAACCCTGAGCATAGCGCCCAAATACCATTGAAGTCTATATTTTGTAATTTTTTCTGGCCTTTTCAAAGCCAATTTCCAAGCTTTTGTTAAAGAAAGGCATGGGTATCTGGCACTACCATGGGGGACATGTAGCAGATATTTGGGGATGGGGATCAAAACATTTTTTTTTTAAATACCTTAATAATAATTTATTATCTTAAATAATTCAACACCACTGACCCCGCGACCACCCCAGAGATAGCTCTTTTGTAAGTGATACTTGGCTCCCTCTGCAGTATAAAAAACAACATACTACATCATTGGCTGGCAGCTGCCCGCTCCATGATCTCTAGGTGTTGCAAGTTGACAGATACTCCTTGCCTATCTTCCTGGGCATCATGTATGAATGACTTGCTGTATATGGAGAGTCTGATTGCAGGTGATAGAGAAAATGGATTTGCGGCTCTCTCACAAGTCTGGACTTGCTGGCCCTAATTTCAAACTTCTGACAACATCATTAATATGTTGCCTGCTTGAGGTATGTTTACCTATATACTTAAATAGCTCTTTCCATGGAAATTATGGAAGTAAATATGGCTGTTGGGGCTTGCTCCATGTCAGTGTTTTGGGTTGCCTAACATGAAAATCATTCCTTCACAAAGATGCTGTCATTTACTACTCCTCTGTTGAAGTCAATATGGCCCTATGCTGATGATACTATTAGAGACTTTTTTGCTCTACGATTGTTGGTTTTCATTTTCCTAACTGAAGACTGACCATCAACCTTGTGTATCTTACCATTTTAACAGTATTACTTTCTATGCAGCTGCTTCTGCCTTTGAAAATGATGAATAAAAAGATATTTGACAAAAATACCATTCAGCATGGAGCAGGTCTTTTAATGTGGCTTAAAGGGCAACATTAAAAATGCACAAATCCTTTGCATGACATACTTAGGGAATCCCTTAAACCTGCATGTGACATTGTTCACCAGTACTCTTTGAAAAGTGAAATTTGAAAAAAAAAAAATATTTCCACTACTAAACGACAGATCCTTCCCCCGCCTATTTCTTTTTATAAAAACGGCATGGGTACCCCTCAAAATGAATGGAATAAGGGAGCTTTCAGATATCAGGTTCTACCCATGTGAATGAGTAAGGGGTACTATGAGCCCTTTTTATGCATTCACAAACAAAAGTGTGATAGTGAAAATAAAAACACAGCCCACGTAGAAAAAGTCAATTATTAAAAAATAAACACAACCTTAATCATTTCATCAATAAATGTAGATCCATCATCAATCCCAATGAGTGATACCCCATCGCAATGACAATGCTTCCCTGTACTCCTATTATAAATGACAGTCCCAACCAGCTGCTATATATCAACAAACCAGCTGGGGATGCAGGGTGCAACACAAGCTCCAAAGGCCAGAAGTTCTGTAAACTGGGGTTGTTAGTAGGGAGATCATGGACACAGAACGAAGAGACACATTCTCAAATACATCTGCCCCCTACATCTCAGATCTATATATAAAACTTCTATGAAGCAATAAGGATCAGTACAGATGGAAAACAACTCATAGTTAGTTTTCTGGACTGTGGAAGACATTGCATAGGGAGCATTCAGAGCTGATGATACCCCCCTGGTGCATATAAATGTATTTGACAATTACCAAAGGTTAGCTTCTCATGTTTTTATTGCTATCTGGATCCCCATTGGAAAAACTCCCCCTCACTATTGGTGCTGCTAAAACAGGACAAGAAGTCAAGGCATGTCTTCCCAATGGGACACAGAAAAACAAAAAAGAGAGGGGTCATAGCCAGTGGCGTAACAATCACCATAGCGACCCAGACGGCCGCTATGGGGCCGGAGGCACGGCGGGGCCCGGCCAGCACATCTCCCTGGGTCGCTATGGCATCTTGCTCGGATAGCCAAGCTGCTGGCTGTCACTGGCGGCTGTGAGGAGGAACGCTCCCCGTTCCTTCTCACAGCCGCTGCTGAGTTGGTGACAACCAGCTGCTTCGCAGGAGGTGGCCCGGCGATCGAGGGGGCGGAACCCGGCGATCGAGGAGGCGGGGCCCAGTGATGGAGGAGTCGATCGTGGAGGAGAAGGAGGCGGACAGAGGATCAGGGCTGACAGGTAAGAGGACTTGACCGCCCGCCTGAGACCCTGCAGAGCCTACCACACAGAGTCTATGGTGGGCTCCGCAGGGTCACCCTTAGGTGGGCTGTTTGGGTTATCAGGTGGGCGTAACTAGAAATCACAGGGCGCCATACAAAATTTTGCTATGGGGCCCTGTGATTTCTAGTTACGCCCCTGGTCATAGCTATTCCCTACTGTAAAAAAAAAAGGTTTTGGCTCCCAGTACTGCTTCTCCTCCTCTCAGAATACTGTTTTGCAAGAAATGACAAGATAGATTCAGGTACTTTTGCTAGTTGTGAGTAAAAATACAATGTTTTGTTGTTACTTTTCATGCAGCATTGCACTCAGGGATATTCTTTTTTTACATAATCTGCTAGCCACTTTGTGGAAGAGACTCCAGAGCTCTGTGATAGAGGTGGATATAGAGAGCCCTGTCTTTTCTGTTAGTTGGCCAACCCATAGAAAGTTTGTCATCAGTTGGTTGGAACTGCCTTTGACAGGCTTTGCACTATTCTGCAAGGGTGCTTCAGCCCTTACCCTGTTGGGAAGAGATTGTAGGGGGAGAGGTCCCCTGTAGAGAAGACTGTGTGCCTGGTTTGAGGCACCAGGGCTGGAGCCTGGGCCTAGAGGGTATCAGCCCACTGAGTGTGCAGACTATGGTCATCACGTGAACAGAGACACACCTGGACATCTTATTTTGTGACTGCTGCTCTCGAGAAGAAGTTCTGTGTGATGCTCTGGGATGCAGAGACCCATCTAGAAACTGCTAGCCAAGAAGCTGTAGGAGCTCTGTGTGAGTTTTGCTTATTTCACCTCCTTGGCCTTCTGTTCTATCTACAAGGTCAAGTAAAGGTTTGACAATTACCTTCAAGTGTGCACCTACTCCCTTCTAGGATAAGTGTGACTTATCCTGGGGAGTAGTAATGTGCTAAGGAAGGGGGTGGGGTTGAGGCTCTTGGTGGAGGTGGAGGAACTGGAGATGTAGGAACATCAGGACAGTTGAAGTAAACTCCCACTTATCGGAGACTCCTGTTACTCAGATGCTGCTACAGTGTTGGGATGTAATTAAGTAGAGGTTCATCACACATGACCCTAAACCACCTCACATTTGTAAATGAATACAGAGCTGCATTCCATTGTGTTTTTTTAAATCTGCCTGGAGTTTAGTTTTAATATTATAGATGTACTTAATCCAAAACTACATGCCCTTATTTCCACGGCTAAATAACATTACTCATTAATATGGCACACATACCCAGCCCTCCCTGTCAAACCCCTCCACAGTGGAGAATGGCAACCAAATGGTGGGGCGGCAGGGTTGCTTTAAATTTTGTTTTATTTTTTATTTATTATTTTCTACTTTTCTATCACTTTTTATTTTTCTATTTTAATTATTATTTTGTACTTATTTTTATTAAATTTTTAATTTTACAAATTTTTTAACATTTTTCTTTATTTTAATATTTTTTGGAAAAAAAATGTCACTTAACTTTATTGCTATCACACAGGGCCTTGTTAGTTTGTTGATAGCATTTGGAGGTGACAGGTTCTCTTTGTTGAACCTGTCACCTCTAATAAAGGAGTTTGAGCACAGCACTCTCTTGTGACAGCTGAGATGCGAGTGCAGCGTTCCTGTCTCAGTGTTCACACAGACGTTCTCCACTCTTCTCCTCGCTCTCCATCCTGAACTACCTTGCCATAGCCCCGGGTCCCCCAGAAGAGCAGGGAACCCCAAAAACCTCAGCGGAGAAAGAGGCAGACCGAGGTGGGGGAGGATCAAGGAGGGAGGCAGGAGGGAGGACCATGGAGGGGGTGGTGGTGAGGGGCAACGGACCTCAGGCTTATTACAGGTGATCTCGGCATCGCCAAGATCACTTGTACAAAAACAAATGGTGGCTTCTCCGCTCTACATTTAGCCCTGCTTGCCCGAAACAGGGCTAAATGTAGAAAAAAGCTACCCGACCAGCGTCTGTACCACCCCTCTACTCCCCGCTGCCCTGAGGCCAGGCCTCGGTGACCTCATGGGAAATATGGCCCTGTGTACATCAGGTAAATAGAGTTTACCCTATGCAATGGCACTATGCTGCAACCACCATGAAAACAGCAAATGCACTAAATAAATTACAGCCCAATGACACTTTCAGTTTAGATCAGGCTGATACATTTCACGTGCATCAAAACAAAAAGTGTGTAAAGTCTTAGAGCTCTGTGTTCTTGGGTTTGTTTTTAGAAAGAAGCCACAACCAGAAAAGAAAAGTCTGCCCTCCTGCCAGCAAGCTGCAGATATGGATCCTTACTATGTGTGGAAGCAGTGGTCTCTCTTCAAAGATCCAACAACTCCCCTATTGAATCAGAAATATAGCTTTGAAGTCAGCAAAGCTGAATGGAGAGCTTTAGCTCTGTCTACACAAAATCATTGAGAACCAGACTTGGGAAAGGTTGGATACATCCTCAAGTGCATATACTAGAGCTACTTTTACCTCTGCTCAGTCTTTTTATATCTATCCCTCTGGTGTTGGCTTTTCATATAAGCAGACAGTGTGTCTAATACAGTAACGTATGGAAGCCAATCACATTTAACCTTTTTCTTCATTTGCACTTAATCTTTTCCACTGTATAACCTTATTAAATAAACCATCAAGACTCTTGACGTATTATTCAGCAAGAGATAATAATTCTGTGCTGCCGTCTTTTACATGCTGGCTGATCCAGGACAGCTGCAAGCCCTGCTCCAATCTGCTGTAGGCGGCTGTCTTTTCTCTTTTGAAATTGTTCAGGCCTTCTGTACTATTGTGATGCATTAACAAAGTCAATCTGCCCTGTCAGACCTCCTCAGCAGTCCTGAGAGGAGAGAATGAAATCACTTCTATTGACCTGCTGACATATTTATGTGATCACTCTTTTTGCTGAGCACACTAGTTATCACTTTCGATCTCAGGACTGTGTTTATTCAGCAGCAAAGTAAATCACATCTGTGCTTATGTGCAACATTAATCAGTGAGAGTAAGCCTCAAATAAAGGCTGCCAAACGGATATAATTGTTCCATGTGTGGGGGAAAACTCATTTGAAGTCAGTCTGGCTCTTCACCGAGATAATGGGCTCCCTATTATAATTGCCCCTTTCTCACTGATGATCACTGGTGTCAGGCAGATATGCATTTAACGTCTATATCGTTCATGAAATTATATACATTTTAAAACTATAGATAATTAAAATAAAATAAAACCATTATAGGGATTGGGTCTTGGACCTGGATCTGAATTTTTTTTAATAATTTTATAGTTTTATTTATTCTAACTTTTATATATATTTATATACACATACATACACATATATATAACATTTTACATACATGTAATGTATATGTCATTATAAAGGATTATCAGAGTACTATAGGATTATGAAGAAAGTACTGTAGATTAGAAGCCGTTCCCTTTCAGATGCTCGGTCTCTGATTAAATCATCCCTATGGAGTATTCCTTTTGGAGGGGGGAAGAGAAAGGAGTCAATGCTCTGATTCATTCAGTTCTGTGTGTGTAAATTTCATCTTCAGCTATTAAACTCTTTTTTTTCCAACATAAGGGCAAAGTAGATTGTGTAAAAAGTGAAAGGGAGCTCTGCCTACTTTAGATATGAAAACACAAAAAAAATCAAATATAATATTTCATAATTATCTGAAAGAAAAAAACAGTATTTTTAAATCATAAGCATAGTAAGTAAAAGAAATAAATGCAAAACTACTACACATTCCAGGTAAATACAAAAAGCTAAACAATGGCTGCCTGCACCCATAACCGAGTAAAGTCTTGTGCAAATTCTGTGTATGGCTGGTCAAAGAGTTGGTTTCTTTAATTTCTTTTCATTTCATTTTTAGAAAAATGGAACTTCCACTCAAACATTGAATGAAACATCAATCCTGGAGTGCTGGCCTGTTTTAAACGACCTTCCTTCTTTCCCATACAGCACCAGTAAAAATGACAGTGGTGGGTCGATGTGAAATCAATGTAAATCCCCTCTGTGCCCATTGCCCTCCTCAGATTTCAGACTCTGCAATCCAAGCAATCCACTAAGTAGAACTGGTACCACTTCCTGAACCACCACAGTGCTTGTCTTTATACATAGCCTCTGTGGAACTGCACATACTATGTCCCTCCATAACACTCACTCCATAATGTCTGGCTCACCTTTTCTATGCTGACTTAGAATAAGCCTTCACTGTTAAGTTATGCCTATTTGACCATACCTTTCTGGTGGGTCCTAAGTACTCCAGTTTGCTGCTTGGGAAATTTGCCCACATTTGAACTAAACCTGACTAAGCTAGCAGAGTAAAGTGGATCATAGCTGAAAGAAATAGCTGTTCTTTTCAGACTGTTCCTGAAACGGAGGGTCTGTCTTCTTTATACTCACCCTAAGAAAATCTGTGCTCTGAAGAGGAAAGCTGCAGTGTCTGGATCCCTTTAAAAAAAGGCAAGTCGGAGAATCTCACCAAAAATGAAACTTTTATTGCAAGAGATGCTTAATATTTGACTTCCATCAAATATTTGATTGTGGCATTCCGTATATTGGTCACATTGAAAGAAGGCAATATTAAACAATTTCAGAAAATGGCACTGGTTGAATATTGATATGGCAAGGTAGTTTTTAATACAAAATTAATTATAATATGGCTTATTTAGAAATTATATGTTATATTGTTTTATTATTGAAAATGTCTATTGAGGAGCAACATAATGGAGAAGTCAGGAGGCAACTGGTATCTCATTCAAGAGACACATTTCCTAACAGGAAAAGGAAGGTGCAGCCGAGTAAAAAATCCTTATGCTTTGACTCACACCTTCGCGTCACAGTTTTTTCTCTGCATGTTCATGCACGAACATGCAGGAAAGCCGCGTGTTTGCGCAGCCACGTTCGGGGTGCCATTAACTAGTATTGGCACCACAAGTGCGTTCCGCATTTGGTGCACGTTCCCGCGTTTTTGCCTCATGTGGCGTATTTTGTCATAAGCAGAAAAATGCCTGTTGCTGGAAAAAATTACATGACCTACTTTTTGGCAGATTACAGCACCTCCATTGAAACTTTGTGCGGCAAAACGTGCAACAAAATGGTCACGAGTGAAGAGGGCTTCACGTTTTGTTGCATTTAGATGTGAGCAACAAAACACCTAAGTATGAACGGAGCCTAACCCCGCATTCACACCTGCGCGTCATGTTTCCATGTGCTTGTGCGCGTTTGTGTGCTGCACTTGCCACGTGTCCCCATTGAGTTCAATGGGGCCTGAACGCGTGACAAACGTGACAAAAAAGTTTCCACATTTGTGCACGTTTGCATGCGTGCAATCGTGGAGCAAAAAAGCACGGCTTCCTGGCCACACTTAGGGTGCCATTAGCAGGTAAGCGCTTTTGTCCGCGTTCTTAGAACGCAGGATTAAAGCTACTCACTAAATCACCCATAAATGTATGTTTTATGTTTGATATTTATTTACTCAAGTATTTATATAGCACCGACAATCTACACAGCACTTTACATCAGTACCTGCCGTCAAGGAGCTTACAAGGTCTCAGGTCCCTATCTCATATACCAGGGCCGATTTAGACAGGAGCCAATGAAACATGTCCTTGGAGTGTGGGAGGAAACTGGAGTACCTGTAGGAAGCCCAGACAAGCACAGGGAGAACATGCAAATTCCTTGCAGATAGTGACCTGACTGGGATATGAACCAAGGACCCCAGTGCTGTAAGACAGAAGGGCTAACCACTATGCCACTGTACTTTATTCTGAAAGTATCTGTAAATTTAAAGTAATTAGACCATATTCTCTATTCTGTTACTGTGCCGCCCCAATGGGGCATAGAATATGTTGTAGAAGTTAGTATAGATAGAAGTTTTACAAAGTGTGTTTGCCTATATATTTTCTCATAGCTAAATCCATGTGTTATCCTATGCTGCCATCTAGTGGCCTTTTGTTGTAATGTACATGTTTTTCTGTGATTCTTTGTGATGTCTACGATGTATTTCCTCTCTGTATGTAGCCCCACCCTTCTTCCTGTGTGCAGTACTTCCTGTGTCATGGCCACAGTTGAAAGCCACATGTAACAAGGACACACAGGTAATCTGCACAGTACGGAGGAAAGGCATCATTTTCTGACCGCACAATACTGTAACCGTTCAACTGCTGTTCCTATCATCTGCTGTAACCTGATGTTAAAGAATAAACACCTCTTTTGAATGAATCGGTATTGACGAGTTCAGCTATCTGGCGAGGATTGTCCGCAGTGAGTATATCTGCTTATACAGGCCAGGCATAGAGGTCTCAGCAAGGGATATATTTCGCTATCACAACGATCAGAGTCAGAATAGTTACTGAAGAAAACAAAAGTGAACGTCTAAACTACCAAATTTAAAAAAAGTATTCTTTTCTACATTGGTAGAAAATCTTTTATTACAGACGAGTGTATTAGTGAACCCCAGAGAATGTTTCATCCTCTTAGGAGAAGTGTTTCCCACAAATAACTTCACATAGATTAGTCTGTTTTGTTTTGACTGATTAGCTATACAAATAGTGTGCTTTGCATCTGAGAAATAAATCCTTGAAGAGGGGGAAAAAACAATTTCAATTTCATATGCTTTAGAGTGCTCTTTTAATTCAATTAATATGAAAAGCATAGGTTAATTGCCTTCCTTGTTAATAGGGGAGTATTATGCATGCAGACATAGTTTATTTATAGAGTCTGTGTTTGATATACACAATCAATTCCAAAAAGGGATAACAAAGATGTGTTTGTCCCTGCGCAGAATAATAATTGGGGATTCTGGGGATTTTAACTTTTATTTAATAAAGACTTTTAGAAACTTCTCATTTTAATGGGCATAATATGATTTGAAAAATTCTGGGCTATGGCTACATTTTAGTGGGGATTTCCTACCTCTGGACTTAAATTATTCCCTTAGATAAGAACTCTTTAAGGCAAAGCACGCCATGTCACTGTCCTCAACATACAACCCCAATTCCAAAACAGTTGTGACACAGAATGCAATGATTTGCAAATCTCATAAACCCATATTTTATTCACAATAGAAAATAAAAAAAAACATATCAAATGTTTAGACTGGGAAAATTTACCATTTTTAGAAAAAAAATAAGGTCATTTTGAAATTGATGGCAGCAACACTTCTCAGAAAAGTTGGAACAGGACCATGTTTACCATGGTGTAGCATCCACTCTTACTTTAACAACGCTCTTTAAACATCTGAGAACTGAGGAGACCAGTTGCTGGAGTTTTGGGAGAGGAGTGTTGTCCCATTCTTGCCTGATTGAGGCTCTACAGCTGAGTGATGCACAAATAAGATATATTTTTGTTAATGGTTAAGGTACATTTTTAAGATTGAATTCCTGAGTTTAGTGTCACTATAAGGGCTCTTTAACATGCAACGTTTATTCCTGACATATTTAAGGCTAGAAGATGTCCTCTGTTGTTGGGAAAATGCTAGTTGTAATATTCACACTCACCAATGTTTTGCTGGTTGTGTACAGACAGGAAGTGTCATCTGCAGCTGCTCTGTCCACTCACTCTGATTCCCCAGTGGTTTCTGGGATTGCAAAACCACATATGCCTCTCCTGAAGTTGCCCATGCTGCAGTGACTGCATTGCAGAAAGCAGGCCATCAATGATTTTTGGACATGTAAATTTTGTTTAGTTCTGAATAGATATTCATATGAATTTTGGAGATTTGGATTTATCTGCATTTCCGAATGCTAACGCGTCCGAATGTGAACAAATCCAAATGCTCGTTTAGTGAAAATTCTGATCTGTCCAAATTCCGTTCTAAACAAAACTAATTTGGACATGTTACTGTTCTCTGGCCAATTAGATGACTTTTTTTTAGCTGTTAGGGGTTACATTACAGGCACGGTCATGTGGCTTTGTTCCTGAATGAAAATGCGGATGGATCCGAAATCCGAATAAGGAACCAAATCAAATTTAGGATCCAACATCAACAGAAATAAAAATCCGAAACTAAACAATTTTTTTGTATCATGTTACATCTCTAATTATATGTATGAGTAGGAACAGGCTCAGGGGTCCAGTTTTTTTTTTTACCACAGTGGCTCCCTATGCAGGATGCATGTACTGTTTTGTCACCATTTAAAGAGGCAACTAGAATGGTGAGCTACAACAAGGCAGAAATCAGCGACACAATCCCTCTGGTGTTCCTGCTGGAGCACACACCTCGGGGTGTAAAAGAGTGGACACTGGAGGCACAGCAGCAGGAGGATGAAGAGGACTTCCAGGTGTCTCAGGACTTGCGGAATTCACAATTGGCTCCATCCCTAAAGGCATATCAGACAGAGAAGGAGTGTTGGGGTGCTGATGGTGTGGAGGTGAGGACATAGGGCAGACTTTCAGGGGTAAATGTTGAAACCCTATTTGTGATGTTTGTATGTGGTTGGGGTGAGATTATTAAAGACACCATTGTCCTTAGCAACACAGAAGACACAGGATCCTCTGACAGCAGAAATTTGTGGATCCTCTTAGCCACCTTTTCAGAGAGTGGCAGGATCCCCTTTTATGGCCAACAAGCCTCAGAACCACAGGTCAGCGAAAGGATGAGCAGCAGTGATGGTGGTTTACTAAGGCTTTAAAGTCATTCTTCAGAACACCAGGCTTGGCTGCTGGCAGCCATAAACCATATGATCTTAGCTTATCTAGGGGCAAAGGTCCTTTCCAAATTCTGCCACCATTACCAGCTTTTTCTACCATGGTTGGCCTGACCATGGTAGAAAACACTCCATCTCCTCACCGAGCCTACATCCCTCGTTTTTTGGGGCTCCGCCCCCTCCACATCTCAACACCGGCATCGGAAGCCGACAGCCTCTGGACACATACACGCCGGACCGTCAGGAGGCCCCCAGCGTGCATCCACCTCCGCCTCCCCTCCGGACCCTCCCTTCGAGCAGGCAGGTGACAACACCAAGGGACGTCGGAACACCCCAGCAGCCGCGCTGCCCACCCTCCAGCACCGCGTCTCTCCCCAATGTCGGAGCCTGCAGTTATCCAGCAAGACAGCCACTCCAGCACACATTCAGAGGATCATCCCACAGCCCTGTACCCAGGCATTACAGGAGCCCATCACCGTCGTTGAGAGCCAGCCTTCACTTTCCTTGCGGTGAGTTACAGAATCTCCTCCTTTTCTTGCTCACCCACCTCATCTCACCTTGCTTTATTTGTGTTTACCTCTGCTGCATCCTAAGAGGGACCGCCTCCCGCAACTGCTTCATTCCATCGCACGGCCGTCCTAAAAGCGAATGATCTACCCACGTAGATCACTTATCCCTCTCTTCAGACCTCACCACATTTATTGCGCCAGGTAGTGGCGCTTCCGTTCTCCAATTTTTGTTTCCTTTAGTACACCTGTTGGACACCACTGTCCGAACACCACGGAAGCTGCACACCGACAGAGCAATAAAGACGCTTCTATTTTTCTACAAAAATAAACCCCCTACCCACACCCCCTCGCCCCCCTCCTCCAAACTCTCTACACAAAAAATTCCCCCATGCTCCAGTCACGAACGGGATACCCACCAAATACCACCACTCACCCCACCTTTGCTGAGCGCCCCAAATGGGGTAAATCTCTTTGAACTTTCCATACCACTGCTGCTGGCCTGCAGCATTACCATCTTATGCTGCCTCTACTGCCCTATTCGCATGTTACAGTACTGCCATGGTGGCACACATAGTGTTTCTGCAGTTGGTCCTCACCTGCAAAATTTGGCAATTTTTTCTCCGTGGTCAATCCTGCATTGCATGTCAAAGTTTGTGATGTATTCAGTTGCTCAGGCACTCTCAAGGTGTCACACATATTGTTTCTGCAGCTACAAAAATTTACAGATCTGCTGTGGCTGTTTCTTCAGGTCCAAACAGGCTCAGTACTGCTTAGTGAAAAGGTGTGTGTTACTTCTAAAACTACATGAAAGAAAAGCCTTTTTTCAAAACTGAAAGGAATTCGATTGAGTTGCTGTTGCTTTCTGTTTGGCCAAGTTAATTGTAAAAGAAAACAATCATATCCACAACCAAATATGCACCCTCAGAGTATGCTGTCACTAAGGTGGTCTGTAAAAATTGTGTTGTTTCATAACACCATATACAATTTTAAGTTATGACCCAAGCCTGTCATTTAAAAAATTGTGGATTTTGCAATGCTGCCAATGAAGCCACATAAAAAAGCCTTCCTCACTGTACATATTCTTTTTTGTTGGCATTGGCACGTGTTTCCCATGGCACTGCCTGGCTTTCCATACCTTCAGTTTGCCAAACGTTAGCTTATTAGCCCCACAAAATGACTGAATTCACCCCCTTATAGACTTCAATGGGGTACAGAACAAAGTTCGGATCTGCTGAATCTTGAGCACATTTTCCTGGACACAATTGAACCCAAACATGTTCAGTATTTGCTAGAAATAAATGCAGCCACACCATTACATAAACTATGCAGTATAGAGATTTCCTGATGTAAGATAAGAATGACCTTAAAGCTATTCTTATGAAACACAAAATCAAGGGCAACCTAAATTTTGTGGTGTATTCATCCTCTGCAACACCTAAGGGAAGAGGAGTGTGAAAAAGGACATTGAGCTGGCACTCTGCTGGTACATGGATTAACGTGTCAGCTCTGTTCCCAGAAGCATTGCTCTGAGATTGATGATATGTGACATTATCATAATCAACCTTGAAAGGACTTTGCAACTCACAACATCATAGACTTAAGTCATGGAGTACTTTACCTTGGATAAGGTGATGAACTGCCTGTTCATACCCGATACTATCATCCTCTATCCTTGCAGTTAATGATGGACGAAATTAAACCTTATGTCCAGAACGGATTTTATCCTTAACTTGGTTTTCTTATGCATAATATACAACAGTTTTTATGCTGTTTATTTAAAGAACAACATTCATATCATCTTAAATCACACAGTTGTTAAGCATTATAAAAAATGTACCTATGATTAATACCCAAGCAAGGTTAGAATCAAAACTGAACTCCAACTAAGTACAGCTAATAAAAGCTAGATAACATATACATGTTAACAGTCTTACCTGCCAAAGCATTGGTCATTGTGTTCAACCTCTCTAATAGCACTCCTGCCAGGCAGCATGGCAGGATGGTGACCTAACTTTTCCCCACTTCAGTTAAGCTGCACAGCTTTGTTAAAGACCTACATCTAGCTCAATAATGGGACAGTAAAGTAGCATCAATACTCTAACAAGGTATTCCATCTGTTTAATTGGCTTTCTCCTCCTGTCATCAAGCTTTCAGGGTTCACTTTAATAGAAATTGATTGGCTGACTGTAATACCTGTACTTCTCCCAATCTGGGTACTGCTGTGCAGCAGATTACATTAAACTAATCATAAAAAAAGAGATTTGGGTGCTTATACATGTATATACTGTATATATACTGTATATATAATAGACTATCTGATTAAAGATATTTGTCTGGAATTCAGATTCTGGTTCTAATATCACATGACATGCATGTATGGACTGGGAGGATTTTAATGCTTTTCCTAAACTGAGGGTTTTAAAAAAAAATTCTAATGACATTTTCATTAGGGCTGTATTTTGCACATTGAACTGCATTCAATATAATGGAGTTCTTTCCTAGTAGTCAAATTTGGAATATATGTGTAAAACATTATGTCAAATGAATTGTGGAGGTCTTCAAATGACAGTACTGGTTCAGTTACTGCAAATATAGTCAACAATCTGCCACATGGCATTACATGTCAGGGATAAACTGTTAATGAGAAGAGTAGATGGCTGGAGGTAGAATTAAACTGTAGCACTATTAGTACTGACTTCAGTAAAGATTGACCTTCAGATGAATAATAGCTTACATTACAAATAACCTAAGGACACTTGCATGATAAGGCCCCAGGCCCTGAGATTGAATAACCCTACTCAATCTCATGGTTCTACTTCTTGGTTGGATAAAAGATTGGCAACAGCCATACTGGTTAAAAAAAGAAAAACATTATATCTGATTTTTCTTCAGCAGTAAAAAATGGTAAAGAGGGAGAGGAATAAATCAGGACACCCCAATCACAACTGGTTTCAATCACCAGACTAGGCTTGAGTCCTCTTTAAAGGCTTATTACTCTCACTCTGCCCCTACAAACTATGCTGACTATGTTACCTTGAGTAATTTGGCTCCTTAGAGATCAAGGTTCTATTGGCGATACTTTTCTGAGCCAGAAGAGCCCAAGTAAATATCTCCCTCAGCCATTCACTCACCATATCCACAGCTGCAGGTTCTCCCTCAAGGCCAATTACTTCTTTCAGCATGCTGGCATCCTCAGAGGCCTCTAAGGAGGGGAGATTTCTGCAGCCTACAAGCTCCTTCGGCCCAAAGCCCAGGACAGCCAGAAACAGCCCAGCACACCATCCTGGGTGTAGGCCCAGGAGAAAAAGAACCATGTAATGCATCCCAAGCTGTACGTCACTCCAGTAACATCAATTACCCCTTTCAATATCCCCTATTCACAACATTCTGTGATTGGAGGAGGAGAGGAGGGGACATGGATGTGTCATCATCTCTCCCCCAATCATACAATGTCTTGTATCCTTAAAATACAAGACATTTTGTGAATGGAGGCTAGAGAAAAGGGGCAAGTGATGTGAATGGAGCGCTGTATAGCTAAGGACGCACATCTCACTCTCTTTTGTGCAGGGGAATGCATACTGCAAGGTAAGATTTTTCTACTTTTCCGCGGCCCTCTGCACATAACACCCAGCTTTTAATAAGTTACACACCGAGAGCAGTGTGTAAATTATCATTCTGCCTGGGGTGTGGCTTTAAAGTGTGCCATGCCTGCTTGTGTATCTTTACATTTTGTTTCTGTTCCTTGTCTAATCTTGCTTTTTTACATCCTCATTCACTTCAGGTGTACCATCACCAGTATAAGCATCACTAGCATGTGATATTACTAGTACAAATAGATCCATGTCCATGCCAAAGCTTCCAAGTGTATTTATGTTGTTTAGTGTTGTCTAGAGTAGGAAAGGGTTAAAAAATCATATCAGGTTATTTTTGCTGTCTGTGTTCTGCTAAGGACTTCCTTTTTCTTCATGTTATGGAGATGCTCCAGTAAGTAAGAGCAATCTCCTTAAAGTGGTGGGAATTTGCATTTTAGATAGTTATCACCAGAACATCTGTCCTTACTGGAAGATACCAAATACCTCTTGTTCTCACAGCAACTCTAAAATGTAGGCTTTCCCTTTACTTTCTGTCCCGGTAGCAGTGGTAACTTGGACATATAGAGGTGTAAAACTCCCCAGTGACTACATAGACAACATTTGGTAGAGGGTCAAATCTTTCTCCACTGTATTCAAAATAAAATGAAAACATTTTTTTGCCTTTACATACACTTTGAACAAACATTATTTCACAACTTTGCTCACTTTAGGTCCCTTTCACACAGACACCTTTATTCTGCGGGGAATCCATGGATGAAACCCCAGGTATGATGGATATGAATGAAAACGGATGTCACATATGTGATATCCATGTCCATTTTGTAAATTTTCCTGCATTTTGTGATGGAAGAAAATTGACCTATGTAATCCCTATGGATGGCCGAATGTAAGTGGATGTGCATCTGTTTATATATCTTTACATCTGTTCAGATCCGCAAAAGGGGCCTGGACATAAACTTATTGCATTCGGTCTACTGAATCTGAACAGACCTGAATGTGATCTCACACTGGTGAGATCTCTGTTCCTGACTTCCAAGACTCAACTTCTAAAGGGAATAGAAGAGTGTTTGAGTGCTCCTCTTGGATTTTGATAAATATTCAATTTTGATTAACTTAACAGGTATCAAATAAAAGTAGTCTGCGCTCAGTCAGGGCTCCTGCTCTAGAGATAGTTTCTGCTCTGGCAACCGAGGACGTATTCAGGACTGTCTAAACAGACAGGTATCTGATCCAGACTGACTTATGATGGGATAGAGAGTTGGATACTCTCTCCATCTGAAGAGACCTGTGTGTCTAAACTGAATACTCATTAGTCTGTGTTTGAGCAGACTGAAGATCCAGTCTGGTGACTGAGATCTTCCTCCTCTTATTCCTCATACGTCTTCTGTTGGCACTTCCACAAAAAGATGGAGGCAGTAGCTAAAGGATTCTACTGGCCCTGAAACCCAAGCAAGTACTCTTCTACCTCCTGCTGCTGCACCCCCAGTGCCAGGTCTATCAGATATGGAGTACTTCTACAGCTCACTATTTTGGTCACCTCTTCAAAAGGTGACAAAATAGTGCACATGTATGATGAGGCAATGAAAAGAGACCAGCTCCCCGGAGTCTGTCCTTTGTACTATAAATCACACAGGCACTCATTGCATGCTACTCTGCAGCATGACCAGTGCTGACTTCCAGTGCATGGGGGATGCCACAGATGAGGTGATTGGCAGGTAACTTGTGCTGGCACTACATTTCTGCCAGGCAGACACTGGCCAGATATGACCACCTAAAGTGGCCACAAAGCCTTCTGACCTGATGACGGAACTCCTGAAATCAGGGTACTTAGAGAAACAACTGAACCACAGGGTTGAAAACATGTGACAGACAAGGTACATGTGTGAATTTTCCCTTGCAAAGGGTAGCAAGCTGGTTAATGTCCTTGTCACACAAGACAGTTTCTGGGTGAGGGTGTGGGGGTCAGTCACCTCTCAGCATGGGCCTAGAGAGCTGTCAGATGCTCTGACCCAAGATTCTTGCATTGATGTAACATCAGAAAAGTGAATTTTCATTAGTCATTGTACTGTTTGTAGAATAAAACCAAACATCTGCAAATGTAACAAGTGGGTAGATAAGAACTTTTGACTTTAGTCCAACTTTCCTGATCAGCATATGTGTTCCAGGTTAGTGACTTAAAAAATGTAAAGTTGTTGGGTCAGCAGCACAGCCTGGCATCGTACCCATTTTAAACAATGTCAGCAATGACAGCATTCAAATTTCTCTCCACACAGAAGTTCACCTGTACACCATGAAGGAGAAGCGACTATAGTATAAACACACATGTACCTGGAAGGTCCAACATCTGGTGATTGAATATTGTGCCATAATCTATACCATGAAGGCCAAAAACCATGTCAAGTAATTCTATGAACAGATGTTTAAAAAGCATAAGGGGAATCGACACGTAAATGAAAAATACCTTGGACCTCTGTTAAATCAGTCATCAAGAAATGAAGAGTGTGGCATGGCAGGGAATCTGCCAAGAACAGGCTGTCCACCAAAACTAAATGACTGTGCAAAAAGAAAACTATAGAGGGAGGACACCTATGACATCTCTACAGAAGTTACAAACTTCCGTGACTGCAATTGGAGAGCTCAGAGACCACGCACACAAATGTTGCTCACATGCTTTACAAGTCGCAGCTTTTTGGGAGCATGGCAAAAAGAAAGCCAATGTTAAAACTCATGTGATATCTTGCCTACAGTTTGCTAGAAGGCAGGGAAACTGCAGACAGCTGGATGAATGTTTCATGTTGTAAAGGATGCTTATCTGCAGCTGGCCCTGTGAGGCTATTGACGGTAAGATTAATGCTATGAAATAGAAAGAAATCCTGGAGGAAATTTTAATGTAACCTAAAAGAATGGTTTAAAAACAAGAAAATTAAAACAAACCTTGTACTAAAAAAAAAAAAAATCAAGATTCACTTATTTTTTTCTATGCTTTCCACAAGGGGAATAAAAAAAAAACCTCTGGGGAAAAAAAGTTATTTATTATACTTCCCAAACCCCCTGCTTCTCTCTGGCATATAGATATCGATTCTGAATCGACCAATCCAGGACATCAAAGCGGACATTGCCCTTTTTTTTCTGCACCTCCCCATGCCAAAACACTTTAGAGAAAATTAGGAAAACAAAGCCCGTGGGCATAGATTATTATGACCACCCCATCAGTACTTTGTTGGGCCACGAGATGACTTCATTGGGCCGCCTCGTGACTCCACTAGATGGTGAAAGGTGATGCGAGGAATCTGAAACTGCACTGTTGCCCTTCTGTTGTCTTGTACCAGTCTTGCCACTCTCCGTTCCACTGACCTAACATTGACTAGTTGCCCGACGGCCACAATTCACACTTTCAGACCCAGATTTTCGGCTGACAGTCCAGTCTTTAAACACTTTAACAACAGCTGCTCTTGAACATTTAACAAATTCTGCTGTTTTGCTGATACTCGCTCCATGGCTCCGAGCGCCAACAATTATCCCACGTTCAAAGGCTGTTAAATCGCTTTGTTTATCCATATCTTCAGAAAAAAATCACTTCTACTGTCGTGGTAAACAACCTGCTTCCCTATTTATAATGGTCTGGCCCTCTAGCAACTTCAGCACGAAATTATAGCTAATTATAGTTAATTTGCCTACAAACGTCAGGTGGTCATAATAAACTGGCCACTCAGTGTATACTTACCTTATTCTGGAGTCTTTACTGCAGGGGTAATGTCAACATCCTTCTGGTGCGATCACATAGAATGTACTGTAGAGTAACCCAAATCTTGGGAGAAGATAATCCTGCACTTGAAGCATCTTTGCAAGTGCAGGATTATTCCCTGGAACAGAAGGTGATGTTATCCCCACCTTTTTTTGGGGGGGGGGTCATTAAACAAAACAAAAAATGCTCAAATGACAGGAATGTTTAATTTAGAGTCAAGCCCTCAATGCAATAGCAAAATTGTTCATAGACAGAGTTTAGATAGTTTGGCACAGAGGAATGCAGAATAACCAGACCAGATGTGTGCAAAGCTGACCTGTCCAAACAAACGCAAGGCTGTAATCACTACTAAAGGTGCATCCTCTAAACACTGACCTACAGGGGTGTACAATCCATGTTTTTGTTTGTTCATTGTAATGAATTTAAAACACTTTAACTTGAAAGAGTCTATTTTTGTTAACCAGTGGAAAAAAATTCCACTGTGTTTTTATGTTCTGACAGTAAAATAAAAACATATTTCTTGAGTTGCAATACTATTGGAAGAAAATGTATATAAAGCCAACAGATTTTGCTGCTCCAATTTCACCTATCGCTTTTAAGTGGACTGATTCTTCATCAGCTGCAACAGTTTTGTAGAGGCTAAACTTTATATCATAACAATTTTGCAAAGTTTATTCAATAAGTAGCTGAAATAATGAGCTCTTACAAAAAAAAAAATGAATGTTACAATAAGGAAACATTAGAGGTGAGGAGAGTGGGAAGATGAGACAGCAAAGAAGAATGCAATGTGCAGGTCATTGTTAAATCTCTTTTATTAGATTCTTTTATGATGTCACAGCGCAGTATCAACAACCAGCAATTTAGAGGAGGCATTTGTGATTATACTTATTTATAGTGTTAGCAGCTCTATATTCTTCCATACAAAGTAAAACTGGAGAAAGGGAATGATAAAGAATGCATGCTTCTTCAATCAGCTTGTCTCTGACTGAGGATCGCTCCATAAATTAACGTGTATAAAGGAACAGTTTTGAAATTTCAAAGCAATGCCAGAATAATTGCGGAGCAAAATAAAAAAATAAAAAAGTACACTCTTCCTCTTTAGAAGGGAAAATAAACCCTCTTGGCAAGCCATTATTAATTACTTGGTGCATATAACCAGTGTGTTTGTAGAAAGAGTCTTGAAGGCATTCTTCATGTGATATACTGGGATTAGTTAGGACACATTTTTAATTTATAATTGACATTATTCTTATTCTTTTCATGTTTAGTATGCTTGAATTACACTTATGAGCTTTTGTTTTGAAATATATTTACATAATTATTAGGGCATTATTCAGACTCCTTACATTATCCTTTTGATTATTACCATTCTGACATTTACCTGGTACAACAAAAGTGAAACAGGACATGGGCAAACCAGTAAGGTGAGGTAGGGGAGACTTAAGCTGGCCATACACTTTACAATTATCTGCAGATTTTCTGTGGGCAGATGGAAAAGGTGCAACAGATTCCTCCATCTACACTTAACTGTGTGGATGGAGTAATCTCCACCTGGGCCAATCTGTTGGACTTTTTCCATCTGACCACAGAAAATCTGCAGATAATTGTAAGGTGTATGGGCACCATATGCATGCCTACATTTTAGTCACATAGATGAATACTTTTATTTTTTGAGTCAATTCAACATCTGAGCGCTCTGACATTCCCATGGCTGCCACTGCCTTAGTATAGGCATAAGCAGCCCTTAACAATACAAGCAACTGTATAGCCACCTCTGAGAGTCCTGGAGGAAAGGCTTAGGTCTCGTTCACACCTAGGCGTATTGCATATTGCGATTCGCGGTAAAAAAGTTGCGCGACCGTCGCGCGTTTCCGAAGGCTACTTGGCTGTATCCCAATGGAAACGCGCAACAAAACTGCCCAAAGTAGTACCTGTACACTTTTAGGCGTGGGCCGTTTTGTAGCGCGTTAGGGACGGGCGGAAATACGCCAAGGTCGGAACGAGACCATTGAATACAATGGGATTTATATTTTTGAGCGTTTTGTAGAGCGTTCGTCGAGCGTAGAACGCGCTACAAAACGTTCAGGTGTGAACGAGGGCTTAGAGTCTGGGCAGATGCTGCTTCATTTAGGTCAGTGTCTAGGAGGAAACCAGAACCACATAGTCATCAATGAAATACATTTATTAAAGAGGAACAGCATGATCCCTTTGGCCACACAAAGGTTGATTATTGGTGAAAAGTGTACAGTAGGGAACATACTAGACTCACCTATGTCCAACAAAAAACTGTTGCACAGGAGCTTGTTGGACAGGGCCGACCACTCGCTTGGCTTTTTAGCCAAGAAGCTGAAGAAAGGCATACCAATGAGGTAACTATCAGATTTTTTTGAGAATAAAATATTTTCTTCTGTTCCTCAATATTATCCACCCCAGAAAAACTGGACTGAATCTTTTAAATGTCTACACTTCAAAAGAAACAATATATCTTGAGTATTTACAGTTGACAAAGCTCTGGCTATATTGTTCTGTGCAGCTAATGTTTGGTAGCCTTGGTGTCCCCTGCAATATGGCTGTTCTAGTCTGAAGTGTGAGACTTGCATTGCAGAGACAATTATTTCTCTGGGGAGTTTAGTTTCTTTCTGCCAAAAGAGATGTCGTAACACATCTAAAACACTTCTTCCACCATATCTAAGTACATGAATAAACATGCCAGACACACAGTTTAAGTGACAGGGTTCGTAGGAGCAGGTAAACATTGAAAATCTATCCAACTGCAATAAAGATAACACTAAAAACACATTTTGTGATAGTAGAACAGGTAAAAGTGAGACCCTTTGTAAGGTTTGTGTTACTGTCTGTGCCATTCCATCCTAATGAAACCAATTCCCCTGGTTTCTTGTCCTAGTGTTATAGGGAAAGATTGAGGACAAACCTCCCCATTGGAATGACAGGAAAACACTTATGCGTTTACATTTAATTTAAAACTAAAAGAGGAAAACAAAAAAGGGTTGGATGGATTTGTCTTTAAAATAATTGTATTATTATATTATAAAGGGGATTATGTGCATTTTTCAAAACTAGCAAAAGTAGAAAAACGGCCATATGTTTGTTCTGCCCCACCAGCCAGGAATTGTCTCATACCTGTCCCGAGGAGAAGCATGGTGGCTGGAATTGATGAGCTCTCTGATTGCAAAGATTAGTTAATAACCTGACATGAAGACATCTTTGTATGCAGATAAAAACCAACCAGGACCAACTCCAGATATGCAAATTTCTTGCCTGGCCGTGAAAAAATATTGAAGCCTGTGGATCGGCATAATATCATGGCAACTTGCATTTTAAAAAAAAAGTCAACCCATTTTTATTTTTCCCGTTAACAGGTTTACTTTAAGGCAGAGATCAGCAAATGCATTTTATTTGTAGTACTGGCAAAATCTGGTTTTGCATTTGGACCATACAATATGAATGAATATTTTTGTGCAAGAAACGCAGTACTTCACCACTAACAAGGTTATTCACAAAAGGGTGAAGAGTTTGGAGAAGACAGGAGAAGTGAACAATCTGGGCCAACATAGCTGATTTGAAAAATATTCTCCAATTCAGCTCACTTTCCCAATCAGCTACTGTATGTTGTCCTAGATTGTTCACGTCTCCAAACTCTTCACCCTTTTGTGAATAACCCTGTAAGTTTCAAGCCTTTCTAGCAATGTAACCAACAATTTGATGGAGGACCTGCTGGTAGTTGAGAGGTTGGGACCCCTTTTCCATATTACAACACAAAGGTGCCTTATTACATACTGGCAGTCTGAGTAAATGTTCACTCCAGTGTCATCATTCTAGCACTTTAACCAAATTGCTCTGTGCAGTGTACTTCCAATGCCCAGAGCAGAATACCTCAAAGAAAATGTGTAATGAGAAAATAGTTGCAGCTGTAGGAGACCAGCAGAGATGCTGCAATCAGGCCATTGCAGCTAAAGCATAAAGTTCTAAAAATCTACTCTACACACTTATTAAGAAAGCATCCACTGTTGCATTGGCTAGATCCCTTTTGGAGGGATGCAGACCATTCTGCCATGGTTTGACAAATTAAAGTCACAGCCAGAATCAAACAAAGGCATGGTCCACCAGTGAAAACTGTGTTTTGAAGAGAGATTTTAACTGTTGGTTGGTTGAATCCTTGATTGTACAGACACCCTCTACTAGCCTAGTGGTTTTCCTGTTGAGATGGGTCACTGGCAGATCCAAAGTGGGTATAGACCACTGTTTAGTAAAAAAAATAATTCCCAAAGAAATCAAGGAAACACCCAAGGGGTGTTCAGGAACCATTAGGGTGCTTCCAATCCCAGAGAGGAATACCCTGAAGAGTAGATGTAATTGGAAGGGATTTGCAACTGTAGAAACTCTGAAAGACCCAAGACTGGAGACAACAGGCCGATTCTCTAGCTGCAGAGTAGAGCATACCAAAGCCCAAATAGTTTCTTGAATCTGTGGCATAAGCAGAAAACTGATTTCTCAAAGACAGTCTTATCAGGTAGAGACTAAGGTGACACAGAATCAAAAATGGTCACTGCAACCAATGGTCCAGCTGCCTCTAAGGCTGTGGGCATATCAGCAATAGACTCTGTGGGGGAAGGCACGGGAACACACTTAGGGCTTCTTCCAGCAGGATAATAAAAGGAACTAGATGAATGTGTATCTGTTAAAATAAAATAAAACAAATCAAGGTAACTGGACTTGCAGTATTTTTCTTAAGCACCTGTCTCTGGGTGGGCTAATAACACCTGCTAGCTCCAATTGCTTCAGAAGACACAGAACAAACATCCCAAAAACCATTAAGGAAAGAAATAAAGAAGTGTGACTCTGTGGCGGTAAGGCAACTATGCTTATGGTATGGGGAAAGGCTTAAACTTCTCTCAAAACCCAGACAGCTGATAGCCAGTAAGGGTCAGATAATTAGAGGTGACCAAAGTCACTGTAGACGGGCGGTAGGAATGGCCCAAACATAGGAGGTCCACATGGCTCTTTGCAGAGCAGGAGCAGCAGAGGTGAGATGCTTCCTTGACACTAAATGGCAGGAAGGAGGGAGATAGAGTGCATGAGTGACACTCCACCAAATGGATGATGTCTTTGCTCAGTTACCTGGGTATTTCCTGTAATCCGAGCTTCAAAACATTGTTACAAAGAGAAGAAAAAGGTTTTATTTTAGTTCGTGCAGTGCAAACAGAATTGTTCTTCTGTAGTCTAGGTGCAGAAATGCACCGCAATGTGAAATGTAACTTGTAGTAACAGGTCTAACATTCCTTTAAAAACACTACTAACCAAACAAAATTCTTTACCGCATAAAATGATAGAATTTTACTACACATTTTTATACATAGATGACATATCCAGATTGGTTTCAACCCATATGTCATATATATGCATATATGTTTTTAATATAGGTATATATTTTTTATATACAACCTGACTAAACTTGCGTTTAGAAAGTTTAAAACTAATAACCTGTACATAGCTATATTTTATACTTTGGACGAGGAAGTTATTAAAAGTAAATATTACTGTAATAATCAGGACACTTACACAATCATTAAAGATATATTTTCAAGAGACAGGACAGGCAGATTTAAAGCTGCATTTAATACTATTATATTACTCAGGGGCTGCACCAACAACCAATAAAATAAACAGTTGGTGCATTTTTCAATCAAGGTTTTTCCAGGTAATTCACCATTGCATTTCCTAACAAAATATAACATGGGTTGTCTTAAATACGAAACACTTTTTAAACTATGTGCTACATCGGCACCATAAAAGGCTCAGGGGACATGATCACCTTTTCCTTTGCTCCATCGCTGTTTTGTGTTGCAACCTGAGAGCTTACATAGAGCGAAGAACTCTCTCCCTGCCCTTACGAGAATGGAAGTGCATGGTGCTTCAACCTCTGTCACCAGCACTGACAAATTGGAAGGGAGGGTCACGAATTACATGTTCTCCCATAGCCAGAATTACTTAGTGGAAGAGAAGAGCAGGTGCTGCTGTGGGGTCACAATTAAAGTGAAAACAATTGCTTTTAGATATGTTTAAAACATGATTTCAGTTGCCAAGCCATGAAAGCAAATTTAAAAGAAGAGACTTGCCAAGCATTTCCTCCAAGGACAGCAAGACTGTTAAGATAGCTTTAAGTTAACATTTCAGCATAGGTCATCTTTAACAATGTACTAACACTATTTGGATGCAGCCATGACAGTTCCTAATAATCAAAACTTGCTGCTGTGGAAGAATCACACAGCAAAAATGTAAAAAGTGTGTCAGTCATTTAGGAACAGAAACTAAAAACTAGCTCAGTCATGAAGGGGTTAAAAACTTAAAGTGGTAACTTAGCAATGACTTTGCTGCAGTAAATTGTAATATCTAGTATAGCCACTATGTTTAGATAGGATGGTAGGATTAGAAATAATTCCTAAAAGGGAACATAGAGTGTCCTAACATTTCGTTTTGTAGACATTAGATATCAATGCAAAAGAAACATTGTTTTTAATCATATCTAAATGGAGGCAGCCATGTGACACTCAGGTTCTGGTTTGCCATGCTACACATAGGTTGTAATTTACAGCTCTTCACACTATGCAAGTGTAGGAGTTGAACAACATATTGAAAACAATGTATTATTCATGTATTATTTTATGTTTTAAGCAGTACTGCTGGATTCACACTATTACACATGTGGGTAATGTATATGTATAGCTGTGAACAGGCACATGCAGTTTACCTTTCACACTTAACTGCATTGCATAGATGTGAACTATACAGGAAATAATGGGATTTCTACTTGCAATGCATCTTCATGCCGCAAAATGCATGAGATATGCTGAATGAAAACAGACAAGTGTGTGTGTACAAGCCTCAAGGTGGTTGTGTAGTGGGCAATACCACCTGCATGTAGATGGTAACCTCCATAGGATGACTACACAGTAACATAAGCATGATTTCCTGTGCATTACTGCAATACACTAACACTGCACTTTGTATGATGTGTTGCAGGGACATTCATTAAGAATGGCAACTTTTCACACAACTACACTAGGTGCTATAAAATATAGGTGTTTTTAAATAAGTGTATTACAAAACACAAAAAATCCCCAGCTTCACCTGCAACCAAACAAATTGCCCTGTCAACAGTATGCGTTAAAATCAGAGGTTTTAGTTGCACAAACTTTTGGCCAAAAATATGTAGAAGCCACACTGCCACATTTGTCACAGGTACACCTGCATGCAATTTATCGACTGCATTAATATGCTCACACTTGGAGACTCGTATACATAGAGTTAAGGTGCCCATACACCTTACGATTATCGGACGAAACTTTTCGTCCGATGATCGAATAGTTGTACGATTTTCGTACGACAGCCCCATCCTGCCCCGATGATCGCAAGATTAATTTAGCCGTAATTAACGAAAAGCACCTGGACGAAATGCGGTAATTGATTTGTCGTTTTAGTTCGCGCATGCGCAGCGTAGATTGTACGACTTTTGATGGACGGAAACGCCAGCAACCTTACGACAATCGAGCAAAGTTTTCAAACATGCTTGACCATCAAAAGTCGTACAATTGTACAGTAATGTTGGTCGGACACTGCAATGCACACATACGATTATCGGACGAAAAGTCGATCGCATACGAAAATCGTCCGATAATCGTAAGGTGTATGGGCACCTTTAGGACCACACTTTGCAGAGGTGCCTTGGCGCGGCAGTGTGGCTTCTACATATTTTTGGCCAAAAGTTTGTGCAACTAAAACCTCTGATTTTAACGCATACTGTCGACAGGGCAATTTGTTTGGTTGCAGGCTGGCTGGCAGGTGAAGCTGGGGATTTTTTTGTGTTTTGTATTGTTGTAAGCCTTCCCAATGTGCGCCCTGCCTAAAAGGCTGCTTTTAAATAAGTGGGCTGCCATAAAGGGAGGCCTAAAAGTAATGCATCGTAATGGAATGGACTTCTATAGTGTGAAGGGGATAGAAAAAAAAAAGAAATCCAAACCACATGTAGATAAGCTAATGCTACTAAGGAGCTATGTATTTATTATGTATTAGGGTTATATTGTTTGCAATACTAGGATAACCATGCTTTATAGTACACGTTTGATCCTAATGTTTAGCTGTCTCCTCAACCCCCGTTCACACTTGTGCAGATATGGCAGCACACACGCATGCATGTACATTCCTACTTACTATAAACCAAAGAAGTCCATGCACCAAAACTGAAGCAGACAGAATCTGGAGCAGTTACCCATGGCAACAAAGAATCTGGAGCAGTTACCCATGGCAACCAATCAGTTCTTAGCATTCATTTTCAAAGCCTAACCGAACAGACTGAAAAGAGAAGTTGATTGGTTGCCATGGGTTCCAGGCTGTTTGCTCCAAGTCTGATAAATTCCCGCATGGAACGTTAACATGCGTTTTAGTGCAATTTCATGCACCTGAAAGTGCATGGTGCAGCAAGATGCAATGGGGTGCCATTAGTATGTGAACTGGAGCTGGAACACCCAAACTTCCAGCTATTGTGCAAAAATAAAATAAAAAAACTCCTAGCTGCATACCTTTATCTTTCAGAAGAGCCCACATTCACTTGGCATCTCTTGGGAGTCTGCAGCGACGGATCTAATGGCAGACTGTAAGGATGTGGGGAGTCACTGCCAACAATATAGATCTTATTGCCTTTGCATTTTGCTGCTACTTTGCATACTTGTTTATATTGCTAGATATAATTCCAGCAGGGCTTGACAAAACTAAAAGCAGTATGAGCTTCGCTTGATTCGCTATGTAGTGAGCAGAATTCTCTACAAACAGAGCAAAAAAAACAAAAGAAAAAACTAATAAAAGTGTACATGTAACCCAGTGGGGCATCACAAACCCCAACAGGCCCAGCCACCTATACAGCAAGTATGGATGGAAATCTCCATATAGGATGGTGAGCCACAAACCACTAAACTCTGCACTCAAAATGGGAAAACCACATAAAAGGCCTAAATAAAAGACATAGTAAGCAGAAGTGAATGGGATTTGTGCAACTAAAAAACACTGAATAAAGTTAGAACAGCAACTATATTGTAATACTAGAAGTTAAATACATTACTAAATGAAAATTGTTTAACATGCTAAATTCAGATATCTGGTGTGTATTATATGGGGAACTATAATTCAGCAATTCCCAATATGAAATTATGTAAAAAAAATCACTAGCACTGAGTAGATGGATTAAAACCTTTTCAGCATTGAATATTGGAAGCTAAAACTATTCAGCACGTCTGCAAGCAACAGCCACCATAAAACTAGATAGAAATATACAAGAGTCTAAAACCTAATGCATCATTGCTGCAGATGACTAAATAATACTATAAACAGAAATCATTTTGGGGAGTACATTTATCCATTTTCAGGAAAACAAACAATTGCAAAATGTTCCTCTGAGCCCACTAAATTGGTCCTATTACTAAGTATCAAGATTACATTTCACCTTGTGAGCACAGCATGCAAATTACATTTTTTTCCAGGTAAACTAGAAATCTTGCCTGTGCTGGACCACTCCATAATACAAAAACTATTCCCTTCCTGCAGCCCAACCCCTAAAAATGTTCTGTGACTAGAGGTTTTACTTGCAGCCAAACCTGCTGGCAAATTCTGGTACGGAACCAAAACCACACAATACAGTGGAAATGCAGCAGTCCCATAAAATACACTTGGGAAAAACTTGGAGTGCCAGTGTTGGGAAACATGTGCTTGATTTGTTACGGATACTACCACCCAATTGCAGAGTTACAGGCAGGAAAACATTCCAAAAAAGCAAAGCATCTGGGTTTTCCAGATTCTCGTCTTTCTGGCTGCAATTGGCCCTGATGCGGAGTGCAGGAGAACTGCTTTAAAACCAAGTCCACAGCATACACTTGTGCTCATAAGTTTACATACCCTGACCTCAATATCATTGAGCCACTCTGGGGAGATCTCAAAACGACAGACCAAGAATTTACAGGACCTGGAGGCTTTTTGCCAGGAAGAATCATCTGAGAAGATAAAGAGCCTCATCCACACATACCACAAAAGACTTCAAGCTGTCATTGATGTTAAAGGGGGCAACACACCGTATTAAGAACTGGGGTATGTAAACTTTTGATCAGGGTCATTTGGGTAGTTTCTGTTATTATGATTTGGAAAAGAGTAAACACAGTTGATTGATAATAAATGGCTTCAGCCAAACACTACCCATGAGTGACAAAAAGGTTTTCCTGTTATCATTCATATTCTCTGAAAAATGGCCAGGAAATCATAAATTCTGCCAGGGTATGTAAACTTATGAGCACAACTGTATGTAAAACAAACTCCGCACTCTGTTACTTTAGCTGGGGCTGCGTTTTCGAGCAGATATCCTGCACAGCCTTAGCACTGCTGAATACATGAAACATAAAGATCGGGTGAGAACCAGAAAACAGCCAGGATGAGCATAATCTGACACAAAAAATGTCTTCTGGGTCTCATTTTACCTTAACTGTAACTCTGCAGTAAGTTGAAAAAAAATGGTGGAAGGGAGAAATATTTGTTTCAAATAAAACTATTTGAATGTAAAAAAAAAAAAAAAAAATACAGGGCTTGTCCTGGTAACATGGTCACTTTAAAGCAAAACTTCAGTGCTCAATTTCTTTAAATTAAATGCTTAAGGTGGTTAAAAATGCAGCTCTCGCTTCAATACTCACCTTCTCTTCAGTGCTGTACTCCTGCAGACTCGCTGCTCCATCTAGTGATGTTGGACTTTTTTCAGGTTTAATGCCGTGCAGCGTCATTTTCCCACTTTCTCCGAGTCCAGACTTTAATGGACACACCATCACACCTACCAGGGCTCACAAAAGAATGATGCAAGAAACTGCAACCACTACTCTTCATATGGTCCTTCACCACATCATTAAGGTCCACCCAGAAGGAGAACAGAAGAGGAAGAGCACCCAGCACATCACACGGTCTGCTGAAAAACAGCTGGAAATCGGTATGGAGGCTGCCTTTCTTTTTAATGTGGTGGGGAAACTCAGAGGAGGTGTGGCATATAAAGTAACATTTCTGTATAATTAAATGTACAAACCTCAAGATCGAAATGAGAAAAAAAAGCTGAAACATTGTGGTACTCCAATAAGTTAGTAAGGGGGTGGGGGCAGGTTGCTGCTGTCTGTTTTCTGTCTCCACTGGAGATATTTTCACTGACTTCCTGTCCTGTGAATGTGGTCACTAGGACAGAAAGCGAGAGATTCCCACAGTGAGGCACTCACTACCATAAAAAAAACCTTTTTGCTAAAGTGAGAAAGGTTTAGAGGTAAGGGAAATCTCCCCAATGACAACCCCTCAGCTCAAAAGCAGTCCACTTTAAGGTACCTTTTAAAATGTGGAAAATATCAGCCATTCGTATATGTGATTCAGAACCAGTTAACTACCAGAGGGTAATTACATAATATGGAAACAGAATTAGGCCACCTGCACTTACTTGCATGATGTGGGTTGGCCAAAGGTCAGGCATAAGGTATTTGATAGTTATCACATTTGCATTCCATTAGCTAACCACTATGACGTCCCCTAAAAGAAAACATTTTCATTTTCAGACACGCGTCTCCATTTTGAAGATTACTAAAAACATTAATGGCCTATACCAATTGGATTTTGTTTGCCTCAAAGAGGAATTGTATTCCCTTAAAAGTGTACAGGAATGCAAAACCCACCTAAAGCAGATCAAAGGGAAGTCAAATGCACCCGTCAACGAACTGTGATGTCAAACTGATGCCATCAACACAAGCACACAGTCTGTCGATAAGGGCCCTAAACATATAAAATGTCTACAATAACTTATCGCGCTCACTTGTCTCAAGCTCTTTGGTAGGTTTATCATTCACTTGGGGGGAAGAAAGCACAGCACACATTTTCTTACAACATTTAACACAAAATTTGACTAGGGATCTAAAATTTTGCATTCACTGACCACAATATGAATGATTAGTTAGATTAGTGTCTATCCATGAAGTTTACAAACCAGGGTAAGGATCTTTATTTTCAAAAAATGTGACAGTTATTCTAACGTGATTTTAAAATTACATTTACATGGCTAAAAAGAAAAAAAATTTCAGTGTGTTACAAACTTTGTGAATTGAGCCTAATGTGTGTAAAACGTTCTGCACCAAGAGTCAATTGGTGGACTTCACTGGTAAAAATTAAGCACATCTGAACCAAGGGGTATACAGTAGCAATAGTGGATTTGTGTCAAAACTAATCTGTAATGAACCAATTGGTTATATTAATAGAGTACTAAGTCAATCAACAAAATGGCTGGCTTTATTTTCTTTGAATGGTCAGTCCTTCCATTTCACTTTCCCTAAACACTGCAGAGTAAAATCACTCATGTTTATGTTCACTTTCTTTCCCCGGTTTGCTATATTCATTAAAAGAGGTTCTTACATTCTGTTAAGATTTCGATTTTAGAATAATGAAGCAGGAAGGGTGAAAACAAAAAGAATGAAAAGCTCGGTCCAAAGGATGTCATCTATCACCAAGGCAGTTACTTCTGGATGGAGCAAGTCTTTACACACCAATAAAATATTACATTGAAAGACAATGGAAACATAAGAAGTGGTAAAACAGCTGCAGTGAAATATTTTGGTGTAATGCTTTTGATCTTAAATTTATTTTTTGTATGGAAATACATATATACTTTTTCTCTCCATTCAATATAGAAGCATCAACTACAATTATGTGAAATCATTCTAGGTCATTAAAATTTGTTTAAGAAGTTTAGATGTGTTAACCATTTTTTTTTTTTTTACTAAGAAACCAGAAGACAAAAATAACTGGATGACAGCAAATAATCTTTAGTATTCATGATGGACAGACATGTTTAGCATAAAAAACATTTCTACGGCATGGTGACCCCAAGTTTGCACTACATTAGGATACGCTAGAAAGCAGCTTTCGAGAGAATGCACAATTACTGCCATTTTAGTGAGGCTCATATACTTTACATTAATACATTTGTATCTGCAATACATTACCAAGTTATTCTTTGAACCTAAACTAGGATGACAACTAAGAAAAAACCCCAAAATAAAATAAATGAAAGAGGCACTTAAAACAAATCAAAGTGGGCAATGGAAGTGAATCAAGCCTGGATTTAAACAGGGCCCACCAAGGATAAAAAAAGCAGAAGAAGAAAAGCTGACAGAATTCCTCGGGGCTACAAAACAGAAAGTGCCAAACTTCATTTATATGTTTGCTAATCAAAAATGTTTATTAAGCTAGTAAATTGGTTAAAGAGGTTGATTACTATCGCATGAGAGCACTTGGTCAGGCTTGCAATCACCCAGGAATATAAAGCTGAATGTAGCTATAAAATATCTTAACTGGACTGAGGTACCTGTTCTCAAAACCATTTGAGATCTGTGACACTGAGTGGTTTCAAAACAAGCTTCTTCATTACTGCTGTGTCAGTAGCATATTTCCTTTAACAGTAGGGTCTCATAACCACCAGAGTGATATCAATTTACCTGCCTCGGTCTAAAAATGTCACAATTTACCAGCTCCCAGTAACACGTTGTTGGCCACTAAATAAACATTAATGATCTAGCAGTTCAGGAAATGCATCCAGCAAAGTTTTTATGAGTACTGATAACTGTGTCAACTATCGAAAGCAACTATATAGTATACGTATACAGTATACTATATGTCTATATATAGTAAAACATTTCCACATTAGTGCAAATTAATGAACTGATGCTCCCTCTTCCTGTTTGTAGCAATGGCATGCGTACTAAATGTGAATCCATCCTGAAACGTTAACTTGCTTGAATGCAAAAATACAGAACAGAAGGGATGAAATTCAAACTTCTGCTAGACCGGCATAACAAAAACCTAAGGCTTTTGGTCACAATTCTGCTAAAATGGAAGCTCAGTCCATCTGAACTCTGATCCTCCCCTTCAGCTGCGAGTACATAACCATAAGCTTAGGCGTTTGGCCATGCGCACAGAAGGGACCTGAAACAGCAGCCTTTTTTTTTTAAAGAGGGCCCTTCCATTGTCATCTATCAATCCAAGCAAGAATGTTCTACATTTAAGGAGGACCTATATATAGCGTTTTTGATCATTTCTAGAAAAGAATATCAACCGAGTGTACTGAAGCTTTTAAAAGAAAAATAGTTTTTACATGTAGTTTATAACTATACACGCAGACATTTTGTTTATTACAAAAGCAGGTTCTGCTTCCTCTTATTGTATCGATGATGTCTATCTAACCCATAACAGGCACTGTAGTTTCTGATGCCAAGCAACCACAAGTCTAGTGGCAGATAGAGGAGCAATTTATGGCAAGAAAGAGGTACTACTTACATGTGCCCTATAGATTTATGTCAAACATTTATAAAGGACAGGTTGACTTTACATTAACATTTGCATGGGCTAATAGATTTGCTTTTTCAACTTCATGTATGTAGAGGTGGAACTACTGTTGCCCCTTGTGATAGGGGGCATATCTGCAGTAAAAGTAGCATCTACCCAGCAAAGAGAGATTTGTACATTCATAAAATATTGTTTGACATCTCACGTACATTGAAAAGTGCAGTGCCACTATGGTGGCCCCTGACTACACGCAGAGGAACTAAGGTGAGACAGGAATAAAAGTGTCATGCAACATTTCATTCAGGTCTCTAAAGGAAGGAGTCCTGTGTATTGATAAACTGGGATGGCAAGACGGCCAATTTCAAGTGAAGGTCACTGTATCTGAGAGCAGGTAAATAAAAACATATTCCAACTGACACAGAAGTATCCACGCTTGTGAATATGAGTCCTATGCTAGATTAGACAATGTTACAGAAGCATAAATGTGCATTAAAAAGGGAGGTGGCCACAAAGCTGAATTTAACATTCTTACATCAAAACAGCGGATACATTAATCTCTACTGAATCTGCAGTCTTAAAAAACTTGGTTGCCATATCGATGCCACTACAATAATCTTGATAGACAACTAGAGTGTACTCCTGAATTAAATATGGCATAATTCAATTTCATTTTCTTCCAACAACTAAGAAAAAGGACACAATAAAAAAAGCAAAAATAAAATAAAAATAGAATAAAATAAATGAAGACATGTGAAATCACACATCAGTGACTAACCAATTCTCTAATAGTTGTTAGTATTGAACAAACCAAAACAAGGGAAGGATCCTTGCGTTTATAATGAGTCTCCTGCGTCTTTGCTAGGATGCTTGATTACAAAAAGACGGCAGATACTGGTAAAAGCTTCGGGACAGAAAGTGCTTGACAACGTTAAAGTTCTCAGTTGTGTTTGGTGGGATACAACGGCAGATGCACTGATGAAACAATTATGCGGAAAAAAATAAAATAAAAAAGTCAAATTCATATTAAAGTGTTCAAAGAGGATGCCTTAAGCAGAAATAAAAAGCATTAATTAGGTTTTCTTCAACAAAGTAGGCGATTTCCAGAGTCTGCATCATTAGTGTTGTTTTAGAGGATTTTAGAGGATTTACTCCGCACAATTATTGTTTGTTTCGATTTCTCTCCTGCAAAAAGAAAACAGACTGTTAGATGATGCCAAACTCCTCCACAGGACACGTTCTGAAGAGATGTAGTACAGTCTGTGCACACAGAAAGGACTAACTCCACATATTCGGTTCGCTTAGAAGTACTTCTTTAAACCAGCTGTGTGTTTCTTGAAATCGATGAACCCGTGTGTTTTTTTCAACCTCATCTACTGTGTAACCTTTACTATGTTCTAGTGACAGAACTCATTGCTTGTTTAGGTTTGGCTGTGTACCTTGTTGCTGCTGCTATCTGTAAGCTTCTTCAGCCATACTGCAACTGCAGGAAATGTTAAAGGAGAACTATGAGATGAGTGATTTCCACTCACCTCATAGTTCTAGCCGACCTGTGACAATGAGACTGTCACAGGTCGGCTCAGTAGATCGGGAGGTGAGCGAACACATACCGGGTTCGCTCACCTCTCGATCCTGTCACGGCGTGACAGGGAGAGGGGCTGGATTCCCCGCTCCGATCTGCCAGCGCTGACTGGCGGAAGGGGCGGGGGAGGGTACAGCTGGCTCTGCCTCTAGATAGGCAGAACCAGCTGTCACTCACGCAGCTGGGCGTAGAATGTCACTTTGCCTTGAATGGTCAGGGGACAGTGTCTCTTTAAAGGAGAACTATGAGGTGAGTGCTTTTCACTCAACTCGTAGTTCTAGCCGACCTGTGACAATGAGACTGTCACAGGTCGGCTCAGTAGATCGGGAGGTGAGCGAACACATACCGGGTTCGCTCGCGTGACAGGGGGAGGGGCTGGATTCCCCTCTCCCCGCTCCGATCTCCCAGCGCTGACTGTCGGAACGGACGGGGGAGGGGGCGGGTACAGCTGGCTCTGCCTCTAGAGCTGTAGCTCGCGGTATACTGAGCTGAGGGTAACAGGAGGACGCTAGTTTGTGTCCTCCCGTTACCCTAAGGAGAACTATGGGGAAAAACACTGACACTAACACTGGAAAAACATTTTTTTTTTTTTATGAAAATACTCTGCAAATAAGTGAGCTATACAAGGCAATTGAGATTGTGTACTGGGGAACACTATAATGATTAGAACTAGGGATGAACCAAAACATATCGGCCGGAAATACAATTTTTTGACACAGAGCACAAGGAGGAGAGAAACTGTCAGGAGGCCGAGCGGGGAGCGCTGTCACAGGAGACCCCCGTGACCCAAAGTCAGCATCTACTAGGCTACTGCCCGCTATATGCCAATAGCACAGAGCCACCCTGCAGCCAGGAAAGAGCCTGACAATATCGAGATCAACTCCATTGCCTGGATGACAGCTGGCTCTGTGCCCGCCGCGTCCCCTGTCTGTCCCTCCTGTCAGAGCTGGAGGAACAGAGAGGAATGGGAGGAATGTTTACACGGAGAAGTCCATGAGCTGAGCAATCAGTGGTTTGTGATTGCTCAGCTCTTGATCTACAGAGCCAGCCTGCAGTGTCCCACACTGGCTCCAAGTAATGGAAAGATAACTTTTTACTCCAATGCTTCTTTAAACAAAAAAAATCATCTGACATTTGTTGCTTGTATACTCGGCTTAACGGAGAATTATGAGGCGAGTGATTTTCACTCAGCCTCATATTCTGAGCCAACCTGTGACAACGAAACTGTCACACGTCGGCTCAGTAGATCGGGAAGTGAGCGAACACAAAGCTCGCTGACTTCTCGATCTATCCCTGCAGAGAGCCGTGACTGTCACTCACGGCTTCCTGCAGGGATTCCTCCCCTCCCCTGTCCGAACCTCCAGCACTGACTGGCAAAACGGACAGGGGAGGGCACAGCTGGCTCTGCCTCTGGATAGGCAGAGCCAGCTGTCACTCACACAGCTGGGTGGATCCAGACAGCATTGTCAGGATCAGTTCCGGCTGCGGCGTCTCAGTATACCTGAGCTTTGGGTCACGGGAGGACGCTAGTTTGTGACCTTAGGAGAACTATGGGGAAAAGCCTTAACCCCATAGTTCTCCTTTAACTAATCCTTACTTCGGCTAACGAATCGATTATGAAAATAATCGTTAGCTGCAGCCCTACTTACCAGTAAATTTATCAGGACTGACATATTAATAGCTTTAGCTATTGACAGCCATTATAAG
Organism: Nanorana parkeri; assembly: GCF_000935625.1. Lineage (NCBI taxonomy): Eukaryota > Metazoa > Chordata > Amphibia > Anura > Dicroglossidae > Nanorana > Nanorana parkeri. Next base: position 28,167 of record NW_017308229.1, on the reverse strand, counting down.
ACTATAGATCTGTATATAAAAATAAGCAAAATATGGAAGAGAAAGCATGTAAAACGCTGAAAACCCCTTTACAAATGACTTTCAGATCAAATTGAATATGTACTTAGCAAAAACACTGTTCCGTTCATTTAATAAAGCCGTGACCATTATAAGAACCACCCCATAATCCATGCGATTACATCAATAAGTAAAGAGAAACAACGAATTAAACTCTAAATGTGCTGCACCCATGTAGCTAATAAACAGCAGTGTTTACCCCGAGGGACGTTTCACAGAGATCACACAAGCGAATACCTATCGCCCAACACCCGGAACATGCAGTTTCGGGCGCCGGGCGAGTAGTTTCTTTTTGTACATTCAGCCCTGCTCCTGACAAGCAGAGCTGAATGTACAGTGGGAGCCGCTGTTCGTTTAATACAAGCGATCTAAGTAGATCCCTTGTATTAAATCGAGCGGGGGCGGCATCGGCGATAGTGTCCGCCCCCCGCCGAGGTTTTCTGGGTCCCCCGTTCCTCTGCGGGACTGTGACCCGTCACGATCCACCATAGGAGCTCACCATAGAGCCCATTGAGCAGACGAAGAACGACGAATTTCTGTCATAGAATTTCTGTCTCAGAAGCCATGCGTCCTATCGTCCGGAGCGTCTTATAGGCAGCAAAATACGGTACTGCCCTGAAAAAAGCATATCCCATATTCGGAGTAAAAAAAACCTTTTATGGGTACCAAAAAGTTTTTTGGCGTAGGAAACTGGCACATGTAGCCTGCACAAATGTAACCCCTTAGTGACAGTTTTTTTTTTTCCGAACCCATGTTATAATCCACATTTTAGGCTTGAAAATTACTTCAAACCCCCAAACATTTTATATTTTATGAAAGCAGAGACCCTGTAGAATAAAATGGGGGCAGTTGCAAATTTTTTTGTTGCACGATATTAGTGCAACGTATTATCACCCCCCCAAATTTAGTGAAAAATGGACTTAAATGCCCCAAAACACAATTAAATACAGATTGTGTTTTAATAATATATAGAAGATGAGGTTACAACGCGTAAATAGATATCCAACATGCCCAGGTTAAAAATGGTGTTGCAGTTTCTGTGAAACTGCAACAAAATTCAGTACCCCAAAAGGTTCATAGATCAGTACCCCCACAGGTCATCAGTTTACAGATGCACGTAAATATTGGCCCTAGAATTATTGCTCTCACTCCGGCGTGCACGGCAAAACCCAACATGTGTAGCGTGATCGTCGTTTTCATACGTAGGCGCACCCGACGTATGTGGTCGCGGGGGCTTTAAAACATTTAACAATTATTTTTACATTTATTTCATTTAATAGCTTATTGCTGGGCTCCTGACGGCTATGGAACCATAAATGATGCAATCTGCATTGCTCCCGGTCCAATATTATGGGGAGGAGAGCGGTGAACCGAGGTTCACTGCTCTCCTCCCCAGCTTCCCCCCTGATACCTGAGAAGCTGGTCACGGGCCCGTAGGAGGAGCAGTGGAATGCAGGAAACACGGTGGGGGTGTCAGGCGGGGCGGCTCGTTTACCGGCCCGGAGAAGCGATCTGGCGACAGCTGAGCCGCCAGATCACTCCTATTGTAAAGCCGACAGTCGGCTTTACAATTCTAAACAGAGTCACGGCGTCTTTAGCTGTTTAAACGAGCCCGGTGCCAGCGACTTACTAGGGACGTTGGTGGTCACTAAGGAGTTAATAAAGCAGATAAGACTTGCTTTGCTAATTTGGTGCATAACATGGCACAAAAAAAAACACTCCCTATTCTTGGAACTTAACACACTATCCCTGGAAATAATAAAAAAATACGCAACGTTTTAGCTACACTTCCACTTTCCAAAGGACATAATGAGAGTCAAGGGGTGGGGACATGCATGTGGATACGATTATGAAGTCCTGATACTGCCAGTTATAGGACTACAGTGAGAAATCTAATCCTACGAGTAGACCTCTCTGGTTCACATTAAGGCCTCATTCACACTGTTAACTCAGGGCGTATATGTGCATGCGGCGTGCACACCTGTATCGGGCTGTTCCCTGTCTGCTGACCTTGTCTGCGTCCGAGCACGGACACCTGAACCCGCACAGATGTGCAGTTCTGGTGTGCGTATGATAGCGTATGGGCGCGTCCTCACATGGTGAAGAGCAGGCTGTTACACGCAGCACCTGTCCCTCCCGGGAACGGGCCGATAGGGACGTGTACGCCCCGAGTTAACGCAGTGTGAATGAGGCCTTATTGTCATTTTTTACAGCAGACTTACACTGCATTTCATGCAGGTCTGCCAGCACACACTCAGCCTTAAAAACATTCCTGTGAAAAAAATATGAATATTCACAGATGAAGCCGCTGAAAGGAGTGGAGTTGAGAGCCACCTGCTGGTATAGATTGTAAGCACCAATTGAAGAATTCTAGCACAGAAAGACTTACAAGCCTTGGGTCTATTTTTTAGGGTGGGGAACCCCCTCTACTGTGCAGAAGACTAGGATTGCTCTATTCAGCTGAGAAAAAGAAAAATCCGGCCTAAAAGAAGCGACTATGGTTCACAAACTAGATTTATCTGCATATAGCTGTATGAGAACTAGGTCATGCTAAATATTTGAAGCATTTACCCCTTAGAAAAGCTAAGAACGCCTGTGGTACGCACGCACACACACACACACACAGTTTTGTGTGCATTAAAGAAAACATTTCATTATGTTGATGGAACAACATTGAAGAACTGAAAAGCCACATGTAAGGCCCCTTTCACACAGTCAGTCCAATCGGGTACACCTGTCAGTTTTTCAGGCAGACCCGATTGGATGACCATGGGCAGCAGTGTGTAAACCCGGTTACCCCAACACCAGCCAGAAAAACAGAACAGTGCTTGGTGTCACAGGACCTGATCATGCTGGATCGGGGGTAACCGGATTGTAAACGGACACATGTCCATTTACATCCGATTCCCCATAGACTGACATAGGTCCAGCACTTTCAGTTTCTTCTTCCATTGCAAGATGGAGGAAAAAACTAGACAGACAGGATGTCCCAGCGGTGACAACTGATCCATACCATTGCGGTCAGGAGAGGATCCCGGTGTGAAAGGGGCCAAATGCTTATGAGTAGTAGTCTTCAAATAGTGGCTTGGGAGATATGTATGAAATGCACTGAATCTTAAACTGCAGCTCCTTCAAGACTGCTACATATACATATGGGGACCGCTTTCCCTGCGAGAAATTTGTACTTCTGTTTAGCCTGTCCTCTAATTTACACAGCTTTGCCACACTGCAAAACCAGGTGGGTGACACCATTACTTCCGTTTCAGCTTTGCAGAATCTTCTGCCTCTCAATATCACTGTTGAATCATTGTCCAGCAGGCAAATAAGAATCTGCAAGGCTAAAACCAGTGTTGTCACCTGCGTATCAATGCAGTACGGCATAGGCATGTGAATCATAAGACTGCTGAACAGAATTTTAAATCCTTTGGCATGTATCCCTTTACATGTTTTAGCCACTAGCTTGGTGGTATGTAAACGTTTCCTCCTGCATGTTATGTACAAGACAAGTAAACAGTAAATAAACTGTTCCTAAGGCATTGGGGGCATGTTTGAGTTTTTGTACTTTGATTCTGGGAGGTACACAACACCCAACACTGACTGGTGCTTCTCCCAAACTTTATACTGGACTTTTTTTTTCAGATGGATTCTCCTTTCGTTACTACAAGAAATGGTGGAAAATGAATGCAACGTTGGACAGAAATAAATGTTGTGACATTGCATAAGCTTATTGAGACGATACCATGGCAAATGCGTGCCTGATGGGCGCACCAGGGAGCATAGAGCTGGCTTCCCGCTTCCCGGCCAATCAGGAAGCCGGGGGGTTGGGGGTATACCACCAAAATAAAGCTCTATCTGGTATAAAATTAATTTCAGTACAGTGTTGCATGACGGGATAAATGTTAGTGAAAGTATCGCAGCGCTGAATACTGAAAAATGGCCTGGCCTGGAAGGGGGTCTAAACACCTGGTCTTGAAGTGGTTAAATGCATTTTCCCGCTCAAAAAGTCTCTTCAAAAGGAAGATTATGCCTAATGATGTCACAGACCATATGGCTGGTCATTGCCAAAAGAAAAATGCATAGAAAATGTGCATTATCGTGCTAGAAAACACGATCTAGCAGCAGCACTGTGAACCTAGACTTGGGGGCTAGTCAGTCTGTTTTAGGTGTTTGGGATGATAGTTAGTGCAGTGCATGCTGGGGGAACTCTGTACAGGCACCCCTCCAAAATGCAAATGTGAATATTCCTGGTGTGTTAATCCAAAGCTGAATATATATAAAATACTCTGGAAGCATACATAGCCCTATGACCCAGTCAAACCGCCACAACAGATATTTCACTTACCCTACGCATGGCTTCCTCCTCTTCTTGACGCTTCTCATAATGTGCAAAGTCATCAAAGATAGAGGTTGTATGCTTGAAAGTTGCAATTATTTTAAGAACTTGCTTGGCTTTTTCTAGGGGTACCTCTTGAGTGTCCCTTGAATTGGTAACAGGCTTATTATCGTTGTTTTCCAAACGGATGTGTCGCAGTTGGTTATTGGGAACGTCTTTCACAAAGACCCATTTGACTTCAAACTTTCCCTTCCATTTGTCTTGGGACCAAACTCCAGCATATGCATTGTAGTCCACTACAGACTTCATCTCTGCAACGCCACAAAAATGTCCACTTCCGTTTACACTGAAGAGTAAATAAAGTGGGCCTTTCCCATTCAAAGATCGATAAGCAGCATCCAAACGCTTATTGCCATGTTCAGTACTGCACCATATTGAGTACTTGATAGAACGGTGAATATCGTCCTCAGAGTAGCTTTTGATTATAAACACTCGCCCATTTTTCAGACTCCAATCAAAGTCTTTGGGATTATAGTTGTTTATGGCCTTCAGTTTCTCCAGTACAGGGTGAACCTCGACACCAGAAGGTGAGGAGCTAATAGGCACAACACCTAAGCTAAAGTTCTCATTCCCAGAGACATTGTTCTGATTGAAGCCCACTCCCCTGTTCCTAGGTGCCACCCAGCGGTTTTGAAGCTGCTGCTGCACCTGATGTGTTGGGGCATGCTGCTGAGGTCCTTGTTGCTGCTGTGGTTGTTGCTGGAGCTGCTGTTGAGGCAGTTGGTTTTGCACCATTGGTAGAGGTTGAGTTAATGGCTGAGGCTGTTGAATTACAGGCTGAGGAGGCAGGATTGGTTGAGCGAGTGGGGCCTTTACAACAGCCCCCTTATCATCCCAAGTTCCAATATTAATGTTGTGTTTTATAGGCGGGGGAGGAACTGCAGAACTACCAACACCCACATTGCCCTTGGGTTTTAGTTTAGGCTGAGGTTTCGCTGGTTTTCGAGCAATGGCAGCCCATGAGGTTGGCTTAGGTGCTGAACTGCTAACTGGGGGCATACTGTTTGCAGCTATACTAGTCATTCCTGCACTAGTCAAAGCTGACCCGACAGTTTTTGTCACAGCAGCAGTCATATCACCACCAATTTTCAGTCCAGTCATTCCCTGCTCAAGGCTGTTAATGCCCGGCACTTTGCTCAGAGTATCGCTGCCAAAACCAGCTTGTCCATCAGCGATGGCTCTACCAAGGGAACTAGGAGGGTATCCATAGCTGCTGCTATATGCAGAACTTTGTGTCGATTGTCCCTGAGATCCACTTGTCCCCCATGTGGAGAAATCTGCATTCCCAGGAAAAAAATTAAACCCATGCTGGCTTAAGAAAGGAGGAGTGTTCCCCAAAGCTCCAGGCTGACTAAACACTCCATCCGGTATGTAGTGGTGTTCTCCATTGCTCATCTGTCCATACAAGTACGGCATTGGTGGGTCTCCAGCAGTTGACCATGCTGCCTCACCAAGGGAATAAGGAAATCCAATTGATGGAGCATAATAACTAGGCATGTAGGGGTCTGACATTGGTGGATAGCTATTATTCTGCAACAGAAAACAAAAGGTAGGTTTAAAATCAATGGGCATAATCAATGTTTGTGCGCAGTACAGTAAATAATAGCAAGCAACCATTACTTAATGGGTTTGGGACAGTTTTCACCATATAGGTTATTGTTATGTTTAACATAACTACCCTGTCTGTACTGTGCTGGCAGAGATTTACCAGTTGTACCTACATGTGCACACTGTCATTACAACATGTTCTCTAGCCTTCAATGGTACCTTTTATCTTAATGCTGCTGGCGACGTACACTGTACGTCGTCAGTCACGAAGGGGTTAAACCAATTTCCCCCTAAAGCCATTCTGAACAATGGAAGCTGCCTATAGAGATCAGTGTATAATCATGCTCCAAACAAATAACTAGAAAAGGTAAAAAAAAAAGTTTTATTATTTGTAGGTATGCAGTGTGAATGGGAACAAATACATATAGAGGTTTCTCAAATTTGGCTCCAGAGGTGGGAATACACTTCAAGCCTCTAGATAATACATAGATCCAGGATATCATCTCAATTTAGTGCTGTACATCTTTCACTTAACCTAGGTTAGCAAGTCTGTAAAACATAAGTCAAAGCAACCAACTGGACTTGCTGTATTTTTCTTGAAGACGTTGGACATCCGACCAGCTCGCTCAATTCAAAATTATAACCTGAGAAAGCTGGTCAGATGACCAGTGAAACGTCTTCAAGAAGAATACAGCAAGCCCAGTTGCCTTGACTTATTTTTTACAGATATACCATGATTTGGATAAATGAAAACCTTCACAGACATACTAGGTTAGTAAGGTTTCTCCACTGGTAACAGTTATCAGTATAAGAAGTGAAGTGGGTAACAATGGGTACAGCAACCTATATTTATATCTTCACAGGTTCATAAAGTAATAGAATGGCTAAAATATTTACCTTTTCTGGAGAAAATATGTTTATTTTGGCCCCTTCCTGTGCTGGTCATGCAACTAAAAGCCTAGGCAGTTTTTTTTATAAAATCAGTACTGAAGATGATAGAGCTTGGATTGGTTGATCCTCCCATTCAGAGATCACAACCAAGTGTCTAAGCTTTTGGTTACATGACCAACACAGAAAAGATACAAGAGAGCCTAAAGTATCTTGGTCCTAGTTAGGGTTGCACAGATACCAAGTACAGTACTCGGTACAAGTACGAGTACATGTACCGATACTTTTGAGCTCCAAGACTACACTAGAGAAAAATTCAAAAGTTAGGAGGCAGCTGTCATTTGTAAGAAACACACGGAGCTCCTGGGATTTGTACATCTCTGTTTTAATGTACAATTTTGTTTTTATAAATATAAATAAAGGGATGCACAGATACCAGTTTTGCGAGTACGAGTACTGATACTTGCCGAGTACTTACAAGTACTGATACATTTTTGTTCATTGTCATGTGACAGTTTTTCTAAAACAATACAGACTAATGATTTCAGGACAGTGGTGGAGCGCCAGAGCCAGGTCCCAGCTGCAACCGCTGCAACCCTGGTAGTTCTCATGAAAATGCCAAGTATCGGCACTGGTACTCGAAAAGTATCTGTGCATCCCTAGTCCTAGTACAATGTATCCATACCAGCAAGACTTTTACCATAGCATTAAAGGAGAACTATGGGGTCAGGGCTTTTCCCCATAGTTCTCCTAAGGGTCACGGGAGAACACAAACTAGCGTTCTCCCGTGACCCAAAGCTCAGTATACAGCGAGTGAGACGCTGTCTGGATACACCCAGCTGCGTGAGTGACAACTAGCTCTGCCTATCTAGAGGCAGAGCCAGCTGTGCCCGCCCCCTTCCCCATCCGTTTTGCCAGTCAGCGCTGGAGCATTGGACAGGGGAGGGGGGGAATCCCTGCAGGGAGCTGTGGGGGTAGATACAGAAGTGATCGAGCGACGGTATGTGTTCGCTCACTTCCCGATCTACTGAATCACTCACCTCATAGTTCTTCTTTAAAGCATACAGGTGACGATTCAGAGCAAAAAGCTAACCAGTTTATGCAGATCTTTGCTTCTCCAGTAAAAGTCAAGATCGGCAATATCCGTCTCCAATCCTCTCCATCGGTCCTTTGGACCTTGTTAATTGACTCCAGCTTGTATAAGATCTGTATAACCAGCAAGCTTTTACATTTTAGGTGAATTTAGCAAGCTCAGTTGAAGAAACATACAGCACCAGTTTCAAAATGTTTAACACATATCTTGGAAGGAGTGCCGACTGTCACTTCAAACAAGCTGATAGCAGGCTGCAGTAAGCTTCATCACTACTTGAAGCTTGCCAAGGCCTGCTAGCAGCTTGTTTAAACCGACAGTGAACACTCCCTTTAAGATCTATGTATATCATTCCCAAATTCGAACTTCATTTGCAAAGGCTTCAACTTAGTCACTCAAAGCTTCCCGAAAGCTTCCTAAATGCTCTGCAAAAACTTGCTGTACACACTGATCTCATACAAGTCTCACAACCAGAAGAAAAGCTTACGCATTGGAATGGGGGAGGGCCAAGTTTGATTTGTATAGGAAAAGGCAATAGTTGCATATTGTTTCAGCTGCCTATAACTCTAGATCTACTCATCACCCCAATCTGGTTTTAACTGAAGGTAATATGATTTTTCGTGCTCAGTCTAAATTGTCTAGGTCTGTAACAGGTTTACTACCTGTGAAATTCAGGTTACAAAAAAAAAAACTAACAGGCCATTTTATTGCCAATGTGTTGGACACTCTTTCAGCATATGTTTTCCTCTCTCACACTGTATTTTTGACAATGAATTGTTAACTCTTTTTTTTCCGTACAATATGTGTAACACAACATGGAACTTTAACCCCAGCAAACTGACAAAACAACAAGGCCTGTTTAGCAACACATTACTTTATGAAACCTACATAATGCACGGTTCAACATGTTTAGTAAAACATAGTTAGGTGAAACCTGGAAAAACACCTTTAAAAAGAACCTGCCAGGATATAACTATTGGGACTTTCCCTGCTAACTTTGTTTTCAGGGTACATGCCCCAGGGTGGTTACACCTATAGCAACTCTGTTGCAATAAGTATACTTTAACTAAAAATGGACCTGTAAAGAAGAAAGCAAATACCTCTCACTGCCAAATAATGCTTTGATGAAGAGAAATCTTTTCCCCAAATCTGTCCAGAAACGGCCACTTCCAGCAGTGTCAATCTACTGGAGTCCCCCACAGCGCTCTGTGATTCCACCTCTGGACTCTTACTTATTGCGTCCTGTAGGGTACAGTGGAAGGAACCACTGAGTGCAGCCGGGGATTGAGACTTCTAGGGGTGTCAGTTTCAAAGCAGACTTTGGGCCGCAGGTTCTCCTCTTCAAACGAAGTGTCTGATGACATGGGCAGGGGTATAGTTATTTTCTCTCTATTTTAAAAGGTACATCTGTTATTCCAAGTTTACCTTTTGTGATAGGATAAAGTCACTTCCTCATCTACTGGGTCTGAATATCAGACATCTAGATACCTGTTGCAGTGACCCGTTAAATAGTAAAGACAGGATAGGAAGGAGGGCCCTGGAGAACTAACATTCAGCAAGTCAACAATAGCAGCTTCCACATTTCCTTCCCAACACATTCATTTCAAAGCGACACTAAACTTTGGAGTTAAATCTTAAAAATAAATCTTAAAAATACATTCAAGTACCTTAACTAACAAAAATGTATCTTATTTGTGTATCACTCGGCTGTAGATCCTCAAATCATCTCTGAATTGGTGCTGACACTCTCCTTCCTTCTGGAGGGTGGCTACTTTTGTTCCCCATGTGTGCTGTAAAGTAACCACCGGTCCAAGCTCACTCCTGCGATGGACTACAATCTCATGTTTACTTTACTAATTTGTATTGAGATTGTAGTAAATTAGGGCAGTGAGCTTGGAGTGGTGGCTACTTTATGACACACACACAGGGACCATGGGGAACAAAAGTATCCACCCTCCAGAAGGAAGGACAGGGTCAGCACCAATTCAGAGATGATTTGAGGCTCTAGAGCTGAGTGATACACAAATAAGATACATTTTTGTTAATAGCTGGGGTGCTTGAATGTATTTTAAAGATGTAACTCCTGAGTTTAGCAGCGCTTTAAAGAGGTTTTCAATATTTACTAAAACAGTGCAAGTCCTACACATCAGTGCAGTTCTCCTACTCCTGCCTGGGACTGAAACATATTCTAGTAGTCAAGGAAGACCCTATGTGAGGCTCCAGTACAGTTTTCTGGCTCTAACACTGTGCGTCCTCAAAGAGGGCATCCAAAGGCAAACTTTGAGCCTGCCAGTTTGATTTCTTGGTACAAGTCACTGTGGGGACCTTTAACAAGACCCAGATGATGTAGAAAATATATTGCCAGTACATTGTGGAGCCGTGAACAGGGCCAACCAATCGGAAGCCGATTAATCGATTATTGAAAAAGTTGACAACTTTTTCCATAATCGATTGTAATCGATTATTTCGATTAGTTGTTGCAGCCCTACACCTTAGTACTTCTGAGAAAAAATCCAGAGCTTTATTTCAACACAGAAGGGATCGTATTGTATTTCAGAGCCTTGTAGCACCCTTCATGAGGCTCCAATAAGATGTGTGGTGAGAATCTCAATTATTCAGTAGAACTGTAGTGCTCTGGGAGGATGAAAAGATTCTCAGCTATTATATCAAAGGCAGATATGTTCTTAATGTTGAATGACTGCATCATACAAAATGGAAAATCTATATTGCATAGCAATGAGCCTGTTTATAAAATATTTTCTTCTCATCACCACACAAAATATTTGGGATTTTTGGATGATGTTGTTTTCTAACATACATCAACTAAAACTAACTTGTGTGTGCAACATATACATAGGTCTTATGTTTACCTGTCCTGTGATGTCTTGTACAAAATAAGTTACAAAAAGTTTGAGAACTGACGGTTTAATCAAATATTAAATTCAATTCAGCTTCAAAAAAGTTATTCAGGGAAGTTAAACTTTTTCTAATTACTTACAAGGTTATTCAGTCATTTAACAGCTCTCGCCTTCACAACAGGACAGCCATGTAAAGTCAGAGCCCTTTTCAGAAAACAGTCATGACAAGCCAGACTGCGAAAAGGTAGTTACAGAATAAAGAGCTAGTTCCCCTAATAACTGGTCTGTCTCAGCACTTACGATTTGAGGAATGGAATTAGACTTCATATAGCCCAGGTCTCTCCTTCACCCATAGACATTAAAAGGCTGAAAGTCACTAAAAGCACCTCTAGCAAATGGAAACCGTTCCACTTCACAAGCTGCAATTTTAACCAACCTGATTAGTCTGGCTAGTTAGATATGGCTCAAAGTCATCATCGTTTACTCCATCCTTTTGGTGCATTGAACCGTTCTGCACTGCAACTGAAAATGAATCAAAATAAAAAAAAAAAGTTAGAATCATAAAGCAGCGCACACAGTTCATTTACACACATCTATAATTCAATACAAGTCAAAATAACAGTAACCAATGTGTTACCTCCTAGGGAAAACCTTTTAGCAGGATCATGAAACCTGACAGACAGTCTTTACAATACCTGAACTTGTGAATGTGCTAATGGACACCATAAGAGATAGACAACTCATAAAAGCCAACTTAAAGTGACACTAAACTCCGAAGTGAAATCTTAAAGAAAAAAAAATACTTTACCTATTAACCAAAATATATCTTATTAGTGTATCACTCGGCTGTACATCCTCAAATCATGTGTGAAGTGGTGCTGACACTGTCCTTCTTTCTGGTGTGTGTGTGTGTGTGTGTGTTAAAGTAGCCACTGCTCCAAGCTCCCCTCCCCCCATTGTCCTCCGTGGAAAAAAAAAAAAACAAAAAAAAAAACACAAAAAAAAAAAGCCTGTACAAACGCTCATAAAAACACCCACCAAACATCCAAAGACTCAGCTCAAGTATGAATGGGGCCAAAGTTTGTCAGGTTTGCATATTTCCTACTACTTTAGCACTTATACTTCTGGAAACAGAGGATCACTTTAACAAATTTTTAAGATATCAGCCAGAATGTGATTGCACTTTAATGAGTCAGATAACACAGATTTGAATTGTGAAAATGAGCCATAAAGAACAACTGTGTAGTTATCATTCACTTCCATATTGATATCTTCCCGCAAAACAGGAAGCAGAACCTGCTTAAAAGGAGAACTATGAGGTTAAGTCTTTTCCCCATAGTTCTCCTTAGGGTAACGGGAGGACACAAACTAGCGTCCTCCCGTCACCCTTGGCTCAGTATACCGCGAGCTGTAGCTCGCGGTATACTGAGATGCCGCAGCTGAAGCGGATCCTGACAATTGTGCCGGGATCCACCCAGCTGCGTGAGTGACAGCTGGCTCTGCCTATCTAAAGGCAGAGCCAGCTGTACCCGCCCCCTCCCCCGTCCGTTCCGCCAGTCAGCGCTGGCAGATTGGAGCGGGGAGGGGGGAATCCAGCCCCTCCCCTATGACGGCAGAGAGCTGTGACAGGATCGAGAGGTGAGCGAACACCGGTATGTGTTCTCTCACCTCCCGATCTACTGAGCCGACCTGTGACAGTCTCATGTGACAGGTCGGCTAGAACTATGGAGGATGAGTGAAAAGCACTCACCTCATAGTTCTCCTTTAACTGAGCAAACATGGCTGCCCCAATATATGAAACCTAAAACTCAAAAACTTTACAAAAGAAACGTTTTTTTAAAAAGATATTTGCAAAGTTGTCGTGTTCAATTTAAACAACTGAAGCCATTCACATGTATTTCTTAGCACTGAAGACTATACATGTCAATGAAGCAAAACAGGACCAAAAAAAAGTTACTTGAAACTACTTTACATAAAAGTGTTCTTAGAAAGGTGTCTGTCACTCAAGCAAAGTTGCGCTATAATATCCCAATAAATAATGGTTCACACCACCTACATTTGTCTTATTCATTTTGTACTGTGCACATTTTGTTTACTATTGCAACACCGGTGAACTTGAATCAGCAAGACAACATGAAAACAAAGACTTGCAGCTGGGAACACTCATAGACAAAGAAAACACATTTCCCAATAGCTGCAATACAAAAACATGAGGTTTCAAAGAAACCGAATGTAATAGCGAAATGTCTATTAGAGTCTAAAATAACCAGTTCTCTCTTGCTAAGGAAGTAACAAAGTTACAAACAGAATAAATCACTTTTCCTGCTACTATGGTCAGTAAAGGGATCAAAGATTACAGGCAGTATTAAAGCTCCAGCTTAAAAGCTGGACATGTTCAGGGTATGTAAACATGAGACATTTAACATACGCCTATTCCATGCTTTCCACGAGAGGTAAGATATCAATATGAAAGTGAATGATATGAGTATTCTAAGCAATATATGTTCATTTTTTTTTATAACCCTTGGTTCTAAGTAGCGTTACTGGTCATATATGTGTAGCACAGGATTAGTATTGCACACAGGGTCCTCTTTGCTGTGTAGTGCTACACAAAAGGTTCTGCTTTACTGATCATTTTTATAACTCAAGTCAATGGGTATGATGACTCACTGAAAACAATGTACTCCCTACCTGGCCGATATGTTATCTTAAAGGATGACTTAAATTCTCACACCCAAAAAATCTTTAGGAGTCAGTATTTGTGGCAGAAGGGACAAGCAATCTCTTTTGCCCCAAGAAAACTATTTCCCTGGCTGCCAGTAATTTTGTGTGGTTTACACAGCATAGTGCGTGCGCCATGCAGTGTAATCCTGGCACTAGTGTAGGCATGCCAAGTATAAAGCTGGGTGCAACACAACTCCAGAGCCAAAGGGACATCATCAGTGGCCACCCAATGGCTGAAGAGCAGTGTCGCAGGACCAAAAAGAATTGGGGGCGTCAGTAAAAAAAAAAGTAGCAACAGCCGAGTAGACAGTGGTGTGCCATAATGTGCAAGTATGCTGTGAATATTGTCATATTATGTTGAGAACCCAGCCACCATGATGCAGAATTTAGGACCACTTTAAATGAGTTAGCTGGGAGAATAAAAGACAAAGTAAAACAAACAGAGGTCCCTCTAGTGCAGGGGCGGGCAAATTCCGGCCCTTCAGCTGTTGTGGATCTACAAATCCCATGAGGCATTACAAGATTCTCACAGCCACAGACATGACTCCCAAAGACGGATGAATCATAGAATTTGTTTGCCCACCTCTGCTCTAGTGGCTTAACTACAAATCTTTATACTTCACGTGCAACTATAACCATAGAGTGAAAACGGCTGACATGTAAGGGCTTTGTTACCCTAAGGAGAACTATGGGGAAAAGCCTTCACCCCATAGTTCTCCTTTAAAACACAGAAGAGACCATGTGATGCACTTATGAAACATTTGCTGAACTGTTTACATTGTCAACATCTGTGTTGTAGATGTGCACCGATTTATGGCCACTGGATGGTCATCTTGCCTCCATCTAGTGGCCATAATGCAGTGCAAATCCACAACACAGATATTGGCAGAGTGTAAAGCTCTGCAAACATTTTATCAATACACACCCAAGCCTTCTGCCTGCCAGTAAGGCTTCTTCTACATGCAAAGCTCAGTGTATAGTCTCAGCATGCCTCGGTATATGGATGAATTAACTCTCGTGAGCGTACCTAGACTATCCATCCATCTCTTGGGCATGGGGGATTAGTAGTTTATAGAAGAAAGAATATGTGTGATTTTATTTTAGCTCACAGGTGACAAGGACATTGCATTTCTAGCAAGACTGAGGTGTTTTCTGTACTTGCTGAAAGTGCTTAACCTGAGAAATGAAATGTAATGCAGCCATCACCACCTAAGGACTGGTAAGCAGCAGTATGAGAAATGTTTGTTCTTGGCTTTAGATGACATTTATACCACTCTATAATTCTTATATACAGTTTTTCTGGCAGTTAGCTGTGCCCTGAAACAGCATAATGATGGCGTAGAATGAAGATTGTAGCATTAGAATTTCCTGGTGTCAATCATTCTGGCCACCTCCTCAGCCTTCCGACTGACCCATTGTGTTAGGGGGTGGCCTCAAAAACCAGCCCAGAAGGTGGGAACAGACAGGCAGTACCGTGTGAACAGGTAAATTCTGTGCACCCAAATCTGGGGGATTATGGGCACACTGCTGAAACTCTGGCAGCACAGCAGACACATGGACATGTCTACATTACCCTAGAATTGGTTTATTTTCATAATATTTCTCCAGCTCTGCTTTAGGTAAAGATGGCCATGCCAATGTTGTGCAACAGGACATAGATTTAACTATTATATGATTAAAGGAGAACTATGAGGTGAGTGATTTCCACTCATTCTCAAAAGTTAGAGCCGACCTGTGACAAAGAAGCTGTCACAGGTCAGCTCCACCGACCGGGAAGTGAGCAGAAACATGCCGCCGATCCGCTCACTTCCTGATAGTCTCCCTGCAGTGAGCGGTGACGGTCAGTCACAGCACCCCGCAGGGATTCTCCCCTCCGATCCTCCAGCACGGAGTGAGGGAGGGTGGCGGGCACAGCTGGCTCTGACTCTAGATAGGCAGAGCCAGCTGTCACTCATGCAAGCTGGGTGGATCACAACTGTATTGTCGGGATCAGTGCCGGCTGCGGAGCTCTCCGTATATTGCCTGGCAACAGCCCGCTATTTACTGAGCTTTGGGAAATGGGAGGAAGTTAGTATATGTCCTCCTGTGACCCTAAAGAGAAGCATGGGGGGAAAAAAAAAACACTTACCCCATAGTCCCCTTTTAAATGTATGTGAAGGCAATTTTTTCTTCTTTATATACAATAACTGCAGCTAGAAATTGTAAAGAATGGTTGAAAAAGCCATTGGGTAAGTCACTATATTCAGAGGGCTTGGTACATGGATCCACCAACAGCTCCCTGACACTTTGTACAACCTGTGACAATACAAAGATGCAGCCGAGCCGTGTAATATGATATTGTCGTAATGATTCCTTAACGACGGTGATGTGAGATGTCCGGTGTTTATGACTGCAGGCACTCAACTCTGAAGTGGAACGGATGTATGGATTTCACAATCAATAATAGAGAAAAGTCACATAACTATTTCTTACATCTCTTGGAGACACAAATGGTAAGGTTTCATGGCCATTTCGGGGCAGTTAGGTGAAACTGGGAATACTTTGAGATTTCTCTCTACAGGCATAAGAAGCCAGTAAATGTTTTAAATTGTGCGCAACTGTATTAGACAAATAACTCTTCATATTATGACTACATGTTTTTTTTTTAAATATAAATAAAAAATGTTCCTTACACCATGTACACTTTTTTTTAATCAAACCTGTAGGCTGAAGGAAAAAAAAAAAAAAAGGAAGAATATGACAGATTTTTCCATCACCCCTAAACA